>NW_020954591.1:4882601-4961068 GCF_900497805.2 Vombatus ursinus
TATCTATCTATCTATCTATCTATCTATCTATCTATCTATCTATCTATCTATCTATCATCTATCTATCTATCTATCCTTTCATCCTTTTATTTATTTATTTGATTGATCTTACTTCAATGGTGTCATTATTTCAAATGTATGTGTATTTCTCTCATCCATGCACAGCTAACTCTTTTCATTTGCAGAGTTTTGTCCATGTTTTTTTCATAAATCTTCCATAGAGAATCCATATAGCACATGTGGAGCCAGCCAAGCAGCCAACAAGTATTTCTTTACATCTTGGGAGAACCAATGTATCTTGTGGATGGTCCATATATTGCTTTCAGTTCCTATTACATGACTAGTCCACTCCATGTAAGCTAGTCATGTAAGTCCTCTAAATCTTATTTTATACTCAAATTGAGACATTGTTGGTAACTTGCTGAATACCGCTCGTGCCTATAATGCATATTTCAATGGACTTTTTGGTTACTTCTAATTTTTGTTCTTCTGATATCATGATCTTCCAGGATTTATAGCCATATGATCATTCCTGGGAGACTATGGGTGTAAAAGATGTGGTAAAGATTGACATTCACTTACCCAAATGTGATCTACTTTGAGGTTGTCTTCTTAATCAATTCTGGGACCAACTCATTGTCTGTGGGCTGACTGGTCTGTCTATCTATATTATCATCTGTCATCTTGGTCTCTCTATGATCTTTTTTCATATACACTGATGCTGAGAAGCACAGGCCATATACACGTATTAATTAACAACCTGCATTTTTCATGGTGCAGTGGGAAGGAGTGGCCCAAGCATCAGAGATCCTGGATTCATATCTCAACTTTGATATTTATTACCTGTGCAGCCTTAGGCAAGTAACTTAACCTCCTCAATCTCAGTTTTTTCATCCATAAAATGAGGAGATGAGAGTAGAAGACCAGCTATATATCTGTGATTCTGTCCTATGATCTGTAGAATTTTTCTGGGTTACTTTCTGACAAATTCTGTTCCCATTGGTGGGTTGATTTCCAGTGGGGTGGTTGCTGCTTTCCTTCTAACCATGAAGGGTTAGGGTTTCTAATATTATTCCTCATGAGCCCCTATCAATGTGTTCCCCATTGATTATTAGTTAGTAGCCTCAAATAATTTATAGAAAAGGGTATGTTCACACTAAAGAAGGCACTGTGCTCTATGAACAAAGCAGAATCACAGTAGCGCAAAGGAAACATGAGATAGGCAAATCTAGAGACATCTCCATCCTGAATGTTCAAATGAACTATTTGTACCTGACCTGTGGGGCAGAACCTTCTGAGCTCATGTTGGACTGATCAGCCACGGGCAAACACACTGTACCTTGACCCCAACATCATGATGTCATTGGTCCTCTTTGAGTATGAAAGACAAACAACAAGAACAATAAGTAAGAGCAGTAGGTACAAAATTTTTTGACTAAAGAAGGGATGCATTCTTCTTCTGCACACACACCCTGGAGATAGTAGGCTCAAACTTAGAGTATGGTGTTGGCAAATTCATGCATAAAGAATATCTACAGCCAAAGTGCAAACTCAGGAGTCTTGCTTACTAGACTCCTTTTCTCCTTTTTATGGAGTCTTCATTAAATTTCCCTCAGGATTAGTTCTATATTGGGCTGTGAGGATTAGTGCCTTGGCATGTCCATTTCAGTGTTGCTGCTTGGTTACCTCCCAACCCCTATAGTTACTTCTACTAACTCCAGTGGACTTTGCTACTGACTGTGGTGACTGGAGAGACTTCTGATGGGACTCCATAATCTCTTGGACACCAAAGGCCACCTGAGCATGAAGAACACACACATGGAGGGAGGAAGGAAGAGAGAGAGAGAGAGAGAGAGAGAGAGAGAGAGAGAGAGAGAGGAAGAGAAAGAAAAACTCTTTTTCATCATTCCTGTGTGAAATGCCTTTGTCACTAGACTATTTTTTGTCTAGACTGGACCCCCCTGGGCTAAATAACTGATGAAATTTATCTGCTATTTAAAATCTCCCAGAGGAACAGTTAGCTTGTTTGCCTAGCTACTAAGACTTTTCTCAGATGTTTCCAGACCATGCTACCTCTTAATGGATCTTATATTCTCTCTGTGGTCCTGGGCTCTGATAGGTGAGCTTTTACTTTATCTTGCTCAGAACCAGGTCTCTCTGTGATGATTATGTTGATTGCTTGTATTTGTAACCCCAGCAATTAGTATAGTGCCTGGCATATAGTAAGATCTTAATAAATTACTTTTCGTTCATCTTGATCCAATCAAATTTTGCTAATAATTTTAAGATCACTTGCCTATAGTTTGAAGATGCCTCTCTCTTCCCTTTTTTTTTGGGAAAATTGAAAAAAATTGCTTATCTCCAGTCCTAGCCTCTCTGGTATTCTCTAAGACTCCTTAAAAAGGTCACCAAAGAATGGCTCAATAATCATTCCTGCCAAATGTTTCAGTACCCTGGCATATTGCTTATTTGTGCATGGTGATCTCCTCACTTTAATCAGGTGTCAATTCCCTATTAGTTATTTTGATATATCCTCTCCAGTCTGAAAAGTGTGCTTCTTAGTAGGAAAAAAAATCTGAAACAGAACAATAATTGAATAGTTCTGCCTTCTTTCTGTTGTCTACCATCATTTTATTAATTTAGAACAGTGATGTTATCCTATTTCTGACTGTGCACTTGCTTTCAACAAAATTTTTTTACTTTTTTTTGTGAGGCAACTGGGTGTTAAGTGACTTGCCCAGGGTCACACAGTTAGTAAATGTCAAGTTTCTGGTCTGAGATCAGATTTGAACTCAATCCTCCTGACTCTAGGGCCAGTGTGCTATCCACTGCGCCACCTAGCTGCCCGGACAAAATTTTTTTAAAAGCCCATTTTGTTGTCTTCAGAATTCTTTGATTGGCTTAGCTCATTCTGAACTTTTGTGATCCTGGCTTATTCTTACAGAGTTGTGAAATTACTTTGTAATTCATCCTCAGTTAACTTCCCTGTTAACATCTCAGTAATTACACTCTTTGGCAAATGCCTCTACCCAAGGTTTCCCTTGGGAGTATCAGAAATTGCCTCATGTCTACCTTCCCACTACAAAGGGAAAAGGGGCCTTAACTCATATGCCACCAGCCCGATCTTTGTCAAGGAGATTTGGTGGGTGAGCTAGACTTCTGACTCCATTCTCAAGCTGTATTATCCAAATTAGATTCCCTCCCTCTCCTCACTATGTGCCCAATGAAGTCTCTGAGAATCAAGAGATGGTATTGATGGAATATATAGGACCTTAGCTAAATCTTCATAGACTTTATCTACTACTTTGTTCTGTGTAGTTGATGTTGACATGTGTATCATTTATTTGATGATTGGATCATTGATTTAAATCTCAAAGGCACCTGAGAAGTCATCTAGCTTAACCTCCTGAGCAGTTATACCTGGGGAAATGGAGGCACAGAGGATCACACAGTTAGTAAAGATCTGGAGGTTTGAACTCAGATCTTATTGATTTCATTGGCAGTGCTCAGTCTACTGCAGCATACTGCCTCTCATTATGAGTATCACAAGATGAGAAGACCCAATTTCCCATAAAATGATGTTTCTTGTTGCCTCTGAATGATTCTGACCCTAGCAATTCCTTTACTTCAGATAGCCAGTCAATAAGAATTTATTAAGTGCCTACTATATACTAAGCATTGTGCTAAGCACAGGGTATAAAAAAAGGCAAAAGACAGTCCTTACCCCCAAAGAGCTCACAATCTAATAGAGAAGACACAAAGTAAACAAATATGTTTTATTGTTCAGTCATTTCAATTGGATCCAACTCTTCATGATACAGCTAGTAAGTGAGACCAGATTTGAGCTAGGAAGATGAGACTTTCTGACTTTAGGCCCACCATTCTATCCATTTCATCACCTAGCTGTTAGCTGTGTGACCTTGGGCAAATCATTTAAGTATTTACCTCAGTTTCCTCATCTCTAAATGAGCTGGAGAAGGAAAGGCAAACCACTCCAGTATCTTTGCAGAGAAAGCCTCAAAAAGGGCCACAAAGAGTCAGACATGACTGAAAATGACTAAACAAATGTGTACAAATAAGCATTTACACATAAATAGGAAATAATTAAAAGAGGGAAGGCACTAGAATTAAGAGGAATTTGTCTGCGCAAATAGAATCTTCCAATCCACCTTTTACTTTGCTGCAACCTCTTTGTGTCTTCTGGATTCATTTATAAAACTGTCAAAGTGGATGTGGTTTGGTCAATACATTTGTGTAATAGCTCTTTGGTTATTGGGCCAAGAATGCATGTTAAAAGTACTTGGAGTTAAATAAATGATTTCAAGTAGTCAAAGCACGGTGTATTTTAGTATCTTTTACCTTCTTTTCAATCATTCTATCACCACAAGTATGGAGAGTTCAAGGGAATTATAGAGGACCAGTAGCCATTTCATGCTTTTGTCTCATTATTTTTCATGTCCAAAAAATTCATCCCTAGTAGCAACCTTCTGATGATGACTCTTTCCAAATGAACTAGTCTTGTCCTTAGATGACAGACAAAACTTGTCACTTGGCTGGTACTCCAAACCTTTCCACTTTGTTAAAGGTCTGCCAGTGCTAGTGCTTCACTTACCTATATAACCTGTAAGAGTCCAGAAACACATGCTTGTTATCTTGTTATGCTTGGGCATTGGAGAAGAACTTTAGTGTAGGTGATCACTTAAGGAATTTGCCAGTACCAGGAAAGGTTTTCTAGGCAAACACAAATACACAAGAGTTTCTTAGTACTGATGAGGTCTTTCCTCAAATGCATTTATTCACAAATGATATTATGTGACATTATATTAATTGCATTGAGTCCCCCAAAACTCCAATATCTCTTCAGTGAACTATATAGTGATACAAAAAAGATTAGCTTCAACATCTGCAGTGGAAAAACAAAGTAGATGAAAAAGAAAATTTTCCCCAGAGTATAAATGCCACTAAATGGGTAGTAGTTCTCTCTCTCTCTCTCTCTCTCTCTCTCTCCTTATCATTGCACACACACACACACACACACACACACACACACACACACACACACACACACACACACATCTTGAATGAGACCTGAAGATTAAGAATTACCTGGGCTAATAATTGAGCTATACAAGATCCAGCTGGGAGCTAGGTTACATCTAGGACCCTGTGGAATGTGTTTAGTGCATCCATACTACTTGTTATCAAAACCTATTGCTTTAATTCTTATTCTTGCACTGATGCTATATGAAAAATTCTGAATCACCATGATGTCAGAAGAATTAAAATGGCAAAGAAGACTAGAAAAACATGTGATGGGCATAGTTAATGAATCAATAAATGAGAATTTGCTAAACACTTGCTGTATGCCAAGCATTGTGCTAGAGTGGGGGACCTGTGGCTTTCTAGGTCCTTGGGTGAGGCCTTTTGACTGAGTTCAAGTTTTACAGAACAAATCCTTTTATTATGGGGATTTGTTCTGTGAAGTTTGGATTCAGTCAAAGGGCCACACTTGAGGACCTAGAAGGCCACATTTGGCTTCAATGCTGTAAGTTACCCACCTCTGTTAGTCTCTGAGTATACAAGTCAAAGAATTAAACAGATATAGATCTTCTCAGTCCATCATAAAGAGCACATGTCACAAAGACCAATGCATGTTCATATAACTAGTTAAAGGCTGAATATGAACTGGAAACTCCTGACTCCTAATCCAGTATATAATTGACCAGAGGGGTCGGACATGCTGCCTGCTGGCTGCATGTAGCCCACCCCACTCTTGAATAGAGCCCAAACCAGATTAAAATGTAACTGGGGAATACTTAACAAAATAAATAAAATTACAATAATACACAAATAACATTACACCTTAACACTAAGTCAATATACAGCCTGTAGGAATCTTCAAGTATGAGTAAGTGCCCTCTGTTTCTTTTTGAGTTTGATACCACTGCACTATACTACCTTCCTAAATGACAAGATCTTCCATTCTTATCCTTTATGAAGTCCTCCTCTGAAGCCTTGTACTGCGGAGATAACCCTATGCTCTAGGCTGGGTTGGCAGGTGAATGCTCTGCCAGGTTGTATTACACTGGAATGTCTTCAATGGGGTCCATGTGCCAGCTTTTATCCACTTTCTGAGGACCAGTCAAGTTAGGCTCACCATTTATTAGGGAATAAGAATTGGACCTGTAATTTCATTGGCATGGGAAATTCTCAGATTAGGAAATCTGCTTTGCCAATGTAGGTGCCTCTATTCTCTTTGAGTGAGGTGCCCCAAAGATTTTTCCAAACAAAGGCTCATGCCCTGAAATCTCATCCAGTTGCTTAGAAATCATAGTCCCTGCACATTAAACACCTTTGCTGCTTGCTTGCTTGATGAGGTTGAACAGACTCCCCTGATCAATTTTCCTTATACATACAAGATTACTTGAAAGTTGAAACAAGAGAGATAACTGAGTTTAATGGCTCTCTGATTACCATTAAGAGCAATACCATAGAGTGCTTTAAGGTTTGTAAAAAACTTGAGATATATCTTATCTAATTTGTTCTTTACAATGACTTTGTGTAAGAAGTGCTATTATCATCCCATGTTACAGATGAGGACACTCAACTTGAGAAGTTAAGTGAGTTGACTAGGGCCACATAGTTAATAAATGTTTGGGGCAGGATTCAAATTCAGGTCTTTCTAACTCCAAATCCAGCATTGTGTCCACAATGACCATATCAATATCGAGTGAGACATAAAGCAAGTCCACATATATTTTCCATGATCTTTTAGGTGCTCCAAATATTCCTGTTCATAGATGATATTCGCTGATTATATTAACATGTGGAACCCTGCATAGACTTCTAAATAAGATAAATAATTACTCGAAAGAGTTCAGCCTGCCCACTACACAGGACAAACCAAGTGGATGGAAAATGGCATATAGATAGATAAACCATAGAACTGGTCCTTTAGCACATATATCTTAAATAGACCATGCTCATAGATAGGGAGCTGGGCCCAGAACTGAATGGGAGCAGATCAGATACAGAAACTGTTCATTTATTGACACCAAATTTCTTTCTGACGTAAAGGCATTTTAGTGATGCAGTAGCACTGGCATGAAATGCCAGTCTCCAAAAAATAAAAAAAAATTACAGGAACATCCAAAGAGCAATGTTAGCTATGTATGACTAGGTTGCTACATACACCAATGAAGAACTGCATAGGACAAATGGTATAAGGACACCAATGGAGAAATTTCCCCTATTAGATTATAGGCTCTTTGAGGGCAGAGATTATCTTTTATTTTTCTTTGCATTCCTAGTGCTTAATAGTGCTTGGCACATAGTAGATGCTTAATAAATATTGACTGACTAAGATGTGACAGAACTGGTCATGTAAAGGGAGGAAGTAGACTGGCCATTAAAGAGGGAGAAATAATGGATTGCCAGTCTACATCCTCCGTTGGTATCCAGGCAACTTTATGGGATGAAAAAGAAAAAAATCTTTCCCTCTCCCATGTAGAATTTAGGAGAGGTCAAGGACAAGGACAAGACAGGATGGAAAGTCATGGATAGGTTTCCATCTGTACCCATGACAATGATACTACAATGAGTCACTGAAATATTGACATATCCCTTCTCATTGCTCAGTGGAAAGGTTGCTGTATTTAAAGTCAGAGATTTAAAGTCAGAGTTGCTGTATTTAAAGTACCGGAATGATCTTTATCAAGGTTACTTCATCTCTGAGATTTAATTTCCTCATCTGTAAAATGATGAGGTTAGGTCATCTAAAATATTTTCCTGTACTAAATCTATGATCTCATGACCAGACATGACATCCCTAAGTTATCCCTGCTACTGAATGTAGAGAATACTACTGAGAAAAACCTAGGAGGATGAACACCTCTGGTGTGAGGGCTTACTGAGTTCTTTTCAGGGATGCTCAGACACTTTTGGTGTCTATCTGTCACCCAACTCTCACTTGTAGCACCAAGAAGCTGTAGCATGAACAGCAGCCACACCCCAATTAGCCATCTTGGCAGATGGGTGAAATCAAGTTGAGGGTAGCCAACAAGTTTTAAACCCATTGGTAAGTTAGGGTTATGCCTACCTCAAGCATGTGAAGACTTCTCTAGGTGGAATGGATGGAAGAGAACAATTTATTTCAACAGTGATAAAGGCAGCTGAGGGGAGCACTCACATCTTAGTAAGAGGGGCAGCTAGGTGGTACAGTGGATAGAAAGTCAACCTTGGAGTCAGGAGGACCTGAGCTCAAATCCAGCCTCAGCCACTTGACACTTATTAGCTGTGTGACCCTGGGCAAGTCACTTAACCCCATTGCCTAGCCTCCCCCCAAAAAATAAATCTTGGTAAGACATTGAAGATGCATCACAGGCTGTTGCCAGTTATCCTGACTTTTTTCTTGCCACTGGAATTCAATGACTCTGAAAGAAGAGAGTGAGGCTGACAGGGATTAGTGCAACTTCCTCACTTAAATCCAATTCATGTGCAAGTCAAGATGCCACTCATTCATGATGTCATTGATCTTCTTTGAAAATGAAGGATGAACAACAAGTATTCTGAACAGGAAATCAAACCACATTGACAAATCAGCAGTATTCTTCCCTCAAACTTTTTTTTTTTGGAAATATGTAAATACATGTAAATAAAGAGCTTTCTGGAAACACATGTGCAAATTCAGTTTTGTTGAATGTGAAACCACCAGGGGGAATTTAATTCCTTTTTCAAACATGCAAATGTGTTTCAAAAAAAGGGTGGTGGTAGTGGGGAAGAAGATAATTTAATTGATCATTTTATACAGTGTTTCTAATTCATGCATTCTTTTAAATGTTTTTAGGGAGGAAAATAGCTTTTGCTGTCCAATAATGAACTGATTTCCTGAGGCTCTGAAATGAGGTTATGCTGGGCAATGCATTCTGTTGCTAGGCAACCCAAACAACAGTTGTGATGGATAATTTGCTTAAACATATTAAAATGGCTTTGGCTGAAGTGTTGAAATAGTTTGAATTTGCTTCATAGAATGTTGGTTGTTGCTATTTTAATAAACTGGAGCTTTGAGTTTGGGATTAAGTTTAGTGAAATCAAAATAGTTTGGGGCTTTTTTTGGGGAGACTGAACAAAAAGTTGAATCTGGTGAATAAAGTGGTGAGGGATTTAGTGTTTATTATATCTCTTCTGGCTTCCTAACCGTGGCCCACTACTGCTGACTTCTTGCTATAGTTCTTTTCTTTTCTATTCTTTCATTTCAGTCCAAATTCATCTCTCAAGAAAAAAATTCTGAACATTATCTTTTTAACAAATCCATTCTGGTAATACCATCTTGATCATTTTGAAACTAGTATTGTCCAGTCCATAATACTTTTCTTTCAGGACAAGAGATCTTTTTGTCCTTTGAGATTGATGTACCTTTAGTGACAAATGTGAGACTAGCAGTCAGTGGTAGCCTTAATTACTTGGAATATTAGAACTATAGCTCTTACCAAGAAGTCTTCCCTTTCTTGAGACTGTCTTTTTTAATACTGCTATTTTTCTCAATAGCAGTCTGAACTTTCCAACAAGATTTTCAGAATTGTGGGGTCTCTTCTATAAAAATATCCCTTCTGCTCAAATGCCTCCTTCCTGAACTCAATGCTGAATATCTCATCCTAGTTTATAGTATTACTTTTAAAATGTCTTTGTGCTACCACAACTGAACCTTCCCCAAATGGATATCCTTATCTTTTATTCATCATAAAACAACTATAAAATGAGCTCCACCAAATTACTTGGAGAAACATGATTCTGAAGTATCCAGCTTCACAATCCGACTTTCTACTTGTTTCTACTTACGTGAAAGATGGAAGGTTAATAAAGTGATTTGCAAACATATCATTTGATGCTCCCAACAGTCTTGTGAGGTAAGTGCACAAGTATTATTATCTTTTTCAGGCGGTAAGGAAGCCAAGGTTTGGGGAGCTTCAAGAGTTTGACCAATATTACATAGTTAATAAGTAGCAGAGTTAGGATTTGAACCCAGCTCTCTTGCTTCTGAATGCTTGTTCTTTCCCTGGAGGATTGTAAGTGCCACAGTCCATTGATAAAACCTTAAATTGAAGACCACATTTAGAAATGAAGTGAGGGGTGAGACTGTGGAGCTGGAATATTTCTCTCATGAACAGATGTATGACCTTGGTTGTAGCTGAAGATGAAGCCAGGAGAGGAAGTCAGCCATCTTGTTCATGGAGTCTAATACCATTTAGAATGGTTTGATGCATTTGGGATAGGAACAGAGATGGAACTAGCAGGAGCAACTGGGACTTTGCCCAAAGTGCCCTCAAATTTAGAGGCATCAAACTCTTCCTTACTCTCTGCGGGCACTGGGGTGGAGGTGGATGCCACAGTCAGTATTTGTTAGAGTAGGACTCAAACCCAGATCTTGACTCTGATGTCAGTTCTTTTTCCACTGCTTTAATTTAAGTGACAGCTTTAGGTGAGGCTATCATTGAGACAAACCACCCCATAACTCCTGGTTTGGTCAGGTATTCAAATACTGATTTTATCTAACTCTGGAAAACCATGGAGGCTTAACACAAACAGATGGGCGTTACCTGGTATTTATACAGATCTTGCCAAGTGTGAAGGCTGTCTTCCATTTCTTGTTTTCCTGTTCCCAGGTTAGATTGTATATCCCACCGAGGTTCAATTTGATGAATATTATTGCCTCCAGATTGTTGTTCTAGTGGGTCAAGTGTCAGTCATAGTTCATACCAGTCATAGATGGTGATGGTATTTAGAGTTCTTGGGTTTTGGCAGGGGTATAACTCCCAGCTTGTCTTCTTGACAAATAGTCCTGGGGTTCTGCAAGGGGAGAAGGATGTCTGGACAAATGGATCCTTTCTACTGGTTCTTTTCCAGGATATTTAGGAGAGCTACAATATTTGGCTAGAACAATGTTATTATGACTGATTGGAGTTGGTACTCCAAGTATTAGGCTAATCACACAATTATATACCTATGTTAGAGTAATTTCTTTACCTTGTTTGTATTAAAATTGCTCCTGAATTCCTGGTACTGGAGAGGGGACTCTGCTTTTGGTTCTGAGAGGTCAGTCATAGCTGAACACAGCTTATTTTTCATCCAGGAAATGCTTTTAAGAGAAACAGGAGTTTCTCCTTCCCCAAGTCCATACAATGCTAGTGGATGGTATTTCAGCACAGCTTGGAATAATGGGTTTTGGGTGATATTCAGTCTGAGTTATTTTCTATGCCTCTCCATAGAGGCCTGTGGGACCCTGGCCTACTGGGTTACAGAGTTAAAAGAAATTGTTTACTCAACTCTTGTTTGAAGTGCTACCAGGGAGGTGTAGGGTTACAGAGGCCCTCATACACTGAGCAAGACTTGAATTCACAATGTTTATAGAAGTCCCTGAACCAACAAAAATTGAACTTGCAAGAGTTAGCAGCATGAAAGTTTGACTTTTAGGGTCAGAAATAAGTAGGTCTGTGGATATATGAAGACTGGGTGATATTGTCATACTCTTAACCATGGTAGCAGGTAGTCTAGTTCTGTGTATAGGTCTGAATTGGGAATGTATCTGCAACCTTAGTTGTAAAGGTGGGCCAGACTTTGCACCCCCAAGTTGCATAATTATCTCATTTACATTTTAACTCCATTTTAACCACCTGAAAGGTGGGCTGGGAAGATTCTGGAAGGACTGCTTTGGCTGTAAACAATGGGGTGGTTCAATATGGGCTCAATTCTGAACAATCATAGGCAGGTTGGTGTTCACCTCCTGGGTTAATTTATTGTGACGTGGCATCTGGTCCTTTCTGGCTTTGCACTTTGGATCAAAGGAGAGGGGAACAGCCTAACCAAGTGCCAGAGGTGAAGTAGGTCAAAGGGAATTCCCATGAGGTCCATAGGAAGGAGCAAGAAGTGCTGAGGCAGGAAGGTGGTAAAGCAAGCAGGTTTCTTCAGCACATAGTCATAAACACCTGGGGCAGGGGCCACCTCAGTGAGAGGACCAGCCATAGTTTCTCAGACCACAGGAGTGCCTTGTGCCTTCCATCTCTTGCTGGATGCAGCATTTTCCCCAAGGGAAGGCTGTCTAGGGCCTGGCTGGTCATCTTCCATCTGTCCCAAAACAGTGGCTTCCATCTGTGCCAACACAAGGCAACCTCCATCTCTTGCTGCCAAGCCAATCTCCCAAGTGGGATTGAAAACCTTAGTGCAAAGGTGAGCAGCCTCCCTCTGACTTCAGGCCTTTACACTCCTTGCTCTGCCTCTCCTTTAAGAGAAGAGGAAGAGGAAATCTGGTGAGGAATAGGACTTCTTTCTCCTGTTGTGAAAGTTTTACTTCCATCACAGTTGCACCCTTCTCCTGCCTAATCTCCAGCCTTTGGAGGGAAGAGCAGTAGTGAAAAGAGGCCTTTCATCTGGCCGTCTGTGTATCTCCCATCTTATATTGCACTTGTGTCTAAGCTGATTTCCAACTTTCATTGGGAAGAGAAATGGCTTCCTCTAATCAATGACGAACATTCTCATAGCTGGTTATGCCCATAACATCCCAGTGACTCTACACTCTTGTAGATTATTAATAAACCCTCTTCCTCATTCCCAATATCTGATTCCTCGTTCTCATTCCCCTCAACCCCTGTACTCCAAAGTTTCAACCAAACATAACCTAATCCTTCTACTGTGCCCTCTGGAATGCCTGTTTGATAGGCAACAAATTTCCCTTCATCTTAAATCTTTGCCTCTTCCTCTCCTTTCATCTACTGCTGAAACATGGCTCCCCCAATGATATAGTCTCCCTGACCATTCTTTATAGTACTAGCTTTACCTTTACTTATTTTCCTTAGCTCATTGGTTGAGGCAGGGGAGTTGTAATACTTCTTACTCTCCATTGTTTTACTTCCAGGTTCTTCCCCTACCTCCATCACTTAGTAACCTCTCAGTTTTTGAAGTTCATGCTATTCGTATCTATGACCCAATCAATATCCTGGAAACTGTTGTTTACAGACCCCAGGTTACTCCCCTTCCTTCCTCAAAGATTTTGATATCTGGCTCATACCTTTTCTCCCCTCCCTAACTCCTGCCCTCATACTAGAGGACCTAACATACTTATTGACTTTCCCTCAAATACCATAAACACTCATTTTCTCATCCTACTCATTTCCCATGACCTTCTCTTCCACTCCATATCAGCCACACACAAAGATAGTCACATCCTTGATCTTGCCATCACCCACAAATGTATTGCTTCTATGTTCAAGAATTCTGAAATCCCCTTATCTGACCATATCTGTTGACTTTTGACCTCTCCCTCTGCCTTCCCTTCTCTGCATCCTGACCTCCTATTTCTTTGCCCCTCAATGCTGGCTGTCCCTGAATATGACACTCTATTTCTTGTCTCTGGCATTGTTTCTGGTTTACTCCCATGTCTGTAATGTTTGTTCCCCTACTCTGCCTACCGAACTCTCCAGCTTCCTTTAAATCCCAATTAAAATCAAATGTTTAACTGGAATTCTTCCCTAAACCCTCTTAATTCCAATACATTCCATCTGTTAATCATTTCCTGCTTATCTTGTATATATTTTGTTTTTATATATTGGTTTGCATGTGATCTCCCCCATTTGACTGTAAGCTCCTGTCTTTTGCCTCTTTTTGTATCCCTAGTGCTTAGCATAGTGCCTAGCACATAATAGGTGCTTAATGATTTTTATTGATTGATTTGAAGGGCTACTACCAGGGTGGATCATCTTCTTGTTAAGAGACCTGGCCATACAGGGGAACTTATGTAAAGGGTATCATATAGTAATTGTTAGAGCAGTCTCCTCTTTTCCCAAGGGGCATAGGTATGACCAGGGCCTGTTGAATGAGTACCACCCAGTCAGGTGTGGAGGGAACACCATTAATTTATGATGAGAGGTCTCAGGTTTGGGTCTTGAGATGATAATTAAGCAACCCTAAGATGGTGAGGAAAGACCCCAGTAGTGAAAGCTCTGGGCTTTTATGACCATTATGTAGAGTAGGTGGATCAAAGGTTATTTCAATAGGCTTGACTAGATTGTCCCCAAACTGATCTAACATAACAGGAGTATCTCATGAAAAGTCCTCTCTTAGGCTCAAGGAGAAGCTGGCTCAATTTGCCAAAGTCCTTTACCTTTTTTAGAATGCCAAATGGGTGCTTGACTGGTTGGAATTGAATGAGAGTTGATTGAAGTCTACTTGAGGTCTTAGAAAAAGACCTTCATATTGTCCAATGGGAGATGTTTCCTGGGCTATAAGGTATGGATCCAGTAGGAAGACTGGATCTTCCTACTATCAGGCAGAGTATGACAAAGGCTACTTTGGTCTGAGCTCTGGGGAGCCCCCAGAATGGAGGAACAAAAATATCAGTGTTGAGGCAGAAACCTTGGGAATTACTAGTGAAGCAATCTGGAGGGTTCATTGTACAGCTAGTCATGAGGCTAATTCTCCCCACTTCTAGAAATAATTATTTGTTTGAGCAAGGCTTAAAATGATCCCCAGGGTGAAGCTAGCTCTCTAGAGATGTCTGTTCTAATTGTTGTACACATAGACCTTTGACTTCAATGTGTACAGTTGGAGGGCCTGCAGGGCAGCAAGTGACTCAGTCTTTCATTTGTCTGAACTTGGGGAAGGGGAAAGGAGGGAGGGAAAGGAGGAAAGGAAAAGGAAAACAATGGGACTTATTTTCCACTAGAACACAAGGGAAAACTGCCATATTTCTACCTCTAGAAGAGGTAGGGCCAATAGAGGCTGAGAATTACAGGCAATTAATAGTGCCTGAGGAGGAGAACTATCTTGGGAAATGGGAGTGTGGCCTAAGTGCTGATCTGAGAGAGTAAATAGAAGCTGAGCTGGGTCCACCTTGAGTTCACAGGTAACTGAATACAAGGCCTAGGCAGAATGGGAAGGAGTTCATAGCAATTTTCCAAAGTCAGAGAGGTCAACATGGTTTAAGTCAGGCAAATATTATAAGTAGAAAAATAATTGTCAGCAAAATGATGGTTTGCTTTTTTGCATTTTTGCATCTCTCTCTCTCTCTCTCTCTCTCTCTCTCTCTCTCTCTCTCTCTGTTATGGCAATAGCATAACCTGGACCCTCAGCCGGCAATGATTCTCTTGTACCCACACAGCTCCCTTAGTGGTTCATTCTAATTTCCTTTTTTGTGCTTAAACATGCTTTCTTTACCTCTGGCATCCTTCTGTTTTCCTCATCCCTTTATTTCTGCAAAGGATTGAAACTCCTTCAAGGACTAGGCATCAGAGAAGGGCATGGCCAGTATAAGGTTTCAAGGAGACAATTTTCCATTGCCTCAGTGTGGTGAAATTGTACTTCACATAGCATTGGGTAGAAGTACATTACATTCTAAAGTATTTCTTTCCTTGAAAATGCCCTCAGTGGCAGTGGAGCAGACTGGTTTCCATGACACCCTTAACTGAAACATCTTGCCAGAACAAATCAGCCTCATCATTAAGATGCTGGCATAGCGGTTCCTCAAGAAAACAACTCTCTAATGTCATATAAATACAGCCAGAGTTTGATTGTCCAGCCTATCAAAATGTGATGGATCGCCTTCTCCCTGGAAAGGTGAATGAATCACTGCTTCCTCAGAAATTGTAATGACCATTAGTTTCAAGAACCTACATGGGCAACCTGGAGGGGTCCATCAAATAAAGATGATGGGAAAAAATAAAGAAAATGGGAAGAAAAATAAGTTATGAAAAAATGGTGTATTGTTTACACATAAAATGTATGAGCATGCATGTGGCACATGTATACAATCTATGGGCCATATTAACCTTAAACATAAGCTTCTGAAGGAAGGAACCATGTCATGTATGTTGAGTAGAGTGTTAGCTAACTGGTTAGCGCAGTCGACTTATTATCAGGGGTTATGTTCAGACTGTATATGATTTTGAGAATCACAGAATCACTTAATCACTGACTCAATCTCAGAGTTGAAGGGAACCCCAGAGACCATCTAGTCCATCTTGTAAGAGAACAAAACTCTTCCTTTGACATACTAGCAGGTGGTCATACAATGGAGAAGCCCACTGTCTCTCAAGGTAGTCCACTCTGCTTTCAGATGGCTCTAATTTTGATCAAGGTTTTCCTTACATAAAACTTAAATTTGTCTCCCTGCAATTTCCATCCACTCTGCCTAGTTCTACCCTCTGGGACCAAGGAGAGCAAGTATCTTCCAAAATGTGAAAACAGCTCTCATATTACCTTTAATTCTCCTCTTCTTCAGACCAAGCATCTTTATTTCTTTCCACTATTCCATGGTATGGTCTCCAGAATGTAGAATCTTTGGTTTGCCTGACAGAAGCCTCTTACATGACTCCAAGAAAGAACAGTATATAGTCAGAACCTGTGCCTACATCACCTTATGGAAGGGCCACTATCCCTGTTACCCCACTCCACCCCTCTTCTATATAACTAGACTCCATTTGAAGGTAACAGAGTCCAAGGTACATTTGAATCCTGGCTTATTAGCTGTGTGAACTTGGGCAAATCCTGGCTCTGCCATTTACTATCTGTATGACTTTTTTTTTTTTTTTTGAGGCATTCAGGGTTAAGTTACTTGCTCAGGGTCATGCAGCTAGTAAGTGTTGGAAGTCAGATTTGAACTCAGATCCTCCTGACTCCAGGGCTGGTGCTCTAGCCATTGCATCATCTAGCTGCCCCATCTGTATGACATTTGACAAGTCACCTTACCTCTCTAGACCTTTTTTTCCATCTGTAAAATGAGGTTTCAGACTACATGACCTATGAGATCCCTTGCAGCTTTAAGTCTATGGATGCTGCTAAATAATGTAATGTAATAAAACTATAGTGATAGGGAAGGGGCTGCACTTTCCTCCTGTGGCACTGTGTGGCTATTCTAGCCAGTACAGATGGCAGCCTGCTTCCTTAAGCCAAATGGGATGGAAGAAAGGAGATTTCTAGTGTCATCTCTGATCCAGTGTTCCTCAATATCTGTGTATTTTTTACACTCAAAAGCTGTATCCTTTAATAATAAAATAATAATTAATAATAAAAAATAAAATAATAAAAATAATAAAATAAGTCTTTAAGATATATGAAGGGTTCTCCTCACAACATTCCTGCGACAGTGGTAGTACATATATCATTATGCCGATTTTTTAGAGGGAAAACCCAAGGCCCAGACATGATTTGCCAGTGGTCACACTGTTACCTAGAATTCCAACACAGAAATGCTGACTCAACAACTTTTCTTTTAAAGATACTGTACTTCTTCATACTCCATCCCATCATTAAGGTGGAAGGTAATTTTACCTGAGAGTGGTCTCATTCTCAATGAGTCACAACATAGAAATAAAATATATCTATTTATTTCTTATGATTGATTATAAGTAAATAAATGTTCATGGTAGAAAAGCTGTTGACCAGGCCTGCCCTCCCTCTCCCTTCTTCTTCTCTTGCTGTGGTATCCTTTGGAGTCATTATAGACCTCCATCAGGGACAACACAACACTTGACAGAAAGCCTGCCATCACTTCACCTCACCTTAAGAATTCAGAAAATAGTTTACAGATGATGCCTTGGAAAGTTTCTTTTGTTCTGATGCTTAGCAGTGGCGCCATTTATAGATAGCTAAGTTAAACATGGGACAGTACTTGTTGGTCTCCAGATTGCAGATGTTGTACATTTTGAAGAAGAAATGGAGGGACTATGGTGATGGTGATATCAGCAAAGTATTCTTTATATACAGAGCCATACCCAGGGCAGTGTGACTGGTGCTTTGGTCAAGAGCAATGAATTTACAGGGTGCCATATTTGGAGGATGTTGATAGCATTTGCAGTCTTTCAACAGGGTCAAGCACCTCATTAATAAGAATTAATAATTTATTAGTTTTTTCCAGGGGAATGAGGGACCTAGGCCTAGACTAGCCAGTGTGTAAAATGTGGTGGTGGATGGATTGCATACCCACATCTTTCCTCCCTATCTTGGCATTGATGAGATAATATGGCCAAGACTGTCTCTCTATCTCTAGACCAGACTGGCATGAGAGTCCACCAGCTGCTGTATGTGCCTTTTCTTTTTCCTCTCTGAAGAGAATCACTGATGTAGATAGAGTTGGGATGACAGCTGAGCAACTACCCTGTGATAATT
Source organism: Vombatus ursinus (assembly GCF_900497805.2). Classification (NCBI taxonomy): domain Eukaryota; kingdom Metazoa; phylum Chordata; class Mammalia; order Diprotodontia; family Vombatidae; genus Vombatus; species Vombatus ursinus. The sequence continues at coordinate 4,900,755 of NW_020954591.1, forward strand.
CATTTCTGGGGACTCCTTTCACCACCCTATCAACAAGAGCCCCTCCACCATTAGCTTTTTCCTGTCTTCTTCCTTAGAGCAACATAAAGTACTATTGGCTCTCTTTAAATTTCCCACCTCATAAAAATGTCTAGCCCCAGTCATACTGCTCTAGCTCTGACATTTCCCTAAGTACTGCAAGAAGTCAGAGAAGGGAGCCCACAGGGCAAGTTTAAGGCTAATGCGGGAATCCAAGAATTCAAGCAGTAAAAAAGGAGTGTAGCTTGCAGCTCTGACCAGAAGTGAATCTGAAATAGAGTAGAGAGAGAGACCTAAACATGACTGCCAGCATCATTGACATGATTATACTTAAGAGCAAAACTCACTTTCTAGTTTAATATAAATTCAGCAACTTGATTAAACAGATATTCACTGAGCATCTATGTTCAGGGATAAGGGTGCTAGGATCTTTCAGGTAGTATGAAAAGTTCACTAGGTCTGGAGTCCCAAGATCTGGGTTTGAGTCCAAGCTTATTAGTGCCAGGCACAGTGTCTAGCACATGGTTTATAATAAACATGTGATAAATGCCTGTTGATTGACTGATTTAAAAAGCAAATTCACTTAAAAGTTGTTGTGGGGATAAAACAGTATGTGTAAATCACTTGAAAATATAATGTAATGAGTTGTTATTTTTATGATTAATTAGTATTAATAAATAAAAGTTCTGTTTCTGGGGCAGCTAGGTGGCACAGTGGATAGAGCACCGGCCCTGAGGTGAGGAGGACCTGAGTTCAAATCCGGCCTCAGACCAAACACTTGACACTTACTAGCTGTGTGACCCTGCGCAAGTCACTTAACCCCAATTGCCAAAAAAAAAAAAGTTCTATTTCTTTTAGGGATGATTTTCCTTTCTAAGGAATAGTTAAAATGAATTGCTTTGTAGAGTACTCTTTGGCACTTTCTAAATATACCATTGAAGAAGAGCAAAGAATATTTCATATTTAAACATACCTATGTACAACATAGATATAGATGCATACATATGTACATAGACACACATATATCCACATACACTGTTGTTTGTTTAGTCATTTTTCAGTCATGTCCAACTCTTCATGACCTCATTTGGGATTTTCTTGGCAAAGATATTGGAATGGTTTGCCATTTCCTTTTCCAGCTCATTTTATAGATGAGGAAACTGAGGCAAACAGTGTGAAATTACTTACCTAGGGTCACACAGCTGTCTGAGGCCAGATTTGAACTCAAGAAGATGAGTTTTCCTGACTTCTGGCCTGGTACTCTATCTACTGCACCATCTAGTTGCTCACACACTATAAAGTAGTAAAGCTTAAAACTGCAGTAAGTCTTTTGGTGTGTGTATCTCTCTCTCTCTCTCTCTCTCTCTCTCTCTCTCCCTCTCCGTGTTTATGAAATCCAGTCTTGTAAAAGGTAGATGCAGGGCTAAATTTAGGCAATGACTCAGAGCAATGTTCTCTGAATAATTTAGATACCTAACTTCATTCATTTAAATTATTTGCAATTAAGGCTTTTGAGGTGGGGGGATCAAAATAACAAAGCTGTTAATTCATGTCCCAAGGCTATCTATGAAGTCTATGACGACTCAAACAATCAATCAACAACCATTATTAAGGATCTTATGTTTGCCAAATACTGTTTTAGGGCCTGGAGATAGAAGAAAAAAATCCCTTCTCTCAAGGAGCTTACATTCTATTAGTGGGAGGACATGGTATAGTGGAAAGAGGTCTGGTGGACCTGAGTTCAAATTCCACCTGTTACATACTATCTGTATGACCCTGGGCAAATCACTTAACATGCCTGGCCTCAGTTACCTCTCCTATAAAACAAGAGGATTGGACAAATTGACCTTTGCAGTCCCTTTCAGCTCTAGATCTATGATCTAGAATAAAGTATTTAGTTCCCCTTCTCTGACAAACCCTTAGGAAAATCTTTTTATATTTATTGCTTTCCCTTTCTTGTAATCCCATCCACTGGTAATCTGATTTACAACCCACTATTTGACTGAAATTGCTCTCTTCATGTTTACTGACAGTCAATTTCTAAATCCACTGGCCTTTTCTCAGTCCTCATTCCCTTGATTTCTTTGTAGTGTTTGACACATTGAGTCTCCACTGGATATGCTCTCCTGACTGGTCAATGTCACACTGATTTCTGCTAGTTCTCCTCCTGTCTATCTAACCAGCCCTTCCAGACTCTTTTCCTGCATCATCATTCTTATCTTCATTTTGTGTATCCCAGGGTCCAGTTTCTGTTTACATGTTCTCCCACTGATCCCATTAGCTCTTATATATTAATCCATTATATTTATGCAGATTACCCAAACATTTATGTATCTAACTAGCCTCTCTCTCAGGGGCACCAGCTGAGTATCATCAGCAGCCTGCTGGAAATCTCCACCTGCATATCGCATAAGTACCTTGGATTTAACATGTCCAAAATGGAACTTGTATTTCCCTCCAAACTCACCAGTCCTCTTCAATTCCCCAGTTCTGTTAAGTGTACCATCTATCCATCTATGTTCACAAATTCAGTCATTCTTGCTTAAGGATATCACTCCTCTGCTTAAGAAGCTACAGTGGCTTCCTTTTGCCTTTAGGATAGAATAGAAATTCCTCTGTTTGACATTTAATACCCTTCACAATCTCACTATATCCTATATCACTATATTCCTAGACTGATCTCACATTACTCTCCCTCACAAGTTCTAATGTATGTTCCAGTCAAACTGGCCTATGTACTATTCCCTATACATGATATTTTATTTCCCACCTCCATATGTTTGCACAGGTCTTTCCCCTATGCCTAGAATGTTCTCCTTCTTCTTCTCTACTTTTTGGAATTCTGAGCTCGTTTCAAAGCTCAACCAGAGTCATCTACTATACAAGACCTTTCTTGATCCTCCAAGCTTTTCTCCCAATTAATTTGTATTTATTTATCTACATATCACAAATGACTGAGAGGTATGAAGAACATAATTTCCTACTGTTTGCTGATTGCAAGGAAATCATTGACTCAGTCGAGTAAAGTGCAGCCTTGGAGTTTCTCCTTCACCAATTTGCCTCCCACACATATTAAGTTCATATACGATTACCTGATAGATGTAACTGCAGGGAGAAGTGTGTGTTATCAGTCCCCTATCAATATCAAAGGAGGCAGAAAGCAGGGAGACATCTGATTGCCAAAGGTGTTCATTACTGTCAGAGAGGATGTCTTGCACAAAATCTAAATAGAAGGGAATTTTTCAAAGGAAAATTTACAAGGCTTTCCATGTTCTTCTTATTTATGGATAGCATTGTGTCTTCTTTGTGAGCTCCATGACCATTCTAAAGAGCTTAACCAACAAAAGCTGGTATTTATATAGCATTTTTAAAGTTTGCAAACATGGAATAGCAGTCAGATGGCCACCCTTGGGGTCAGACCTGTGTTCAAACTCTATCTCTGACACAGGCTAGCTGTGTGACCTTGGATAAGTCTTATGATCTTTTAATGACCCCAGGCAATTTTCTAAGATTATATGTAGCAGATTATTTGCTAATCTATGTTGATAGAGGGAAATTTAACTCTGGGAGTTTATCACAGCTATGAAATCATATTTCTGTATGATTTTTTTTTTGCAAAGTGTTTTACGTAATTGTATTTTCTGATTATCACAACTCTATAAAGGTGGTACCATAGGCATTATTATCCCCACGTGACAGATTAAGAAACTGAGAGAGATTAGGTAAATTGATCAAGGTTGCACAGCTGGTAATCTCAAACCCAGGTCTCTTCTCACTCATAGCCCAGTATATTTCTATTATTCCATGCTACCCAGTAATCCAGGCAGGATGAGGAATGTATATTGCTCAAATTATAACATGTAGTTAGGTGGGAAATTCATTGATTTAGTTCATCATTGCACATATATTAGACATCACTACCGAGAAATGAGCTAGGCCCAGAATTAAAAAGGAGAGCAGAAAGGAGGAACAGCAGTAGGAGAGCAGGATGAATTATATTTGGTAAATTTGATGCACCTCCTTTTTAAAATTAAATTTTATTTTTTCATTGAATAAAATTGATTTTTTACCTTTCTCCATTCCTTCACCATCAATGGGGAAAAAAGGAAAAAAAGTCCTTAAAACACATATGAATAATCAAGAAAAACAAATTCCCTAATTGGACCAAACAATCTATTTTTATTCTGCATCCTGAGTCTCTTGAGTTTTTCTCATGCTTCCTTTCTGGTCTTCTGGAATCATAGTTGGGCACTGCATTCATCATAGTTGTTATAGTTCTCAAAGTTGTTTGTTTTCAGAGTATTATTGCTATTGTATAAAATGTTCTGTTAGTTCTGCTCTCTTCATTTGGTATTGATTCATGCAAGTTTTCCTAGGTTTCTGTCAGGTTATTTCCTTTTATTTCTTATGGCTCAATAATATTGCATTATATTTATATATTGTAATTTGGTCAACAATTCCTCAAATTATGGGCATCCCTTCAATGTCCAGTTCTTTGCTACTACAAAAAAGAACTGCTGTTCTTTATATGTATTGATTCTTTTCCTTTTTGTCTAATCTCTTTGGGGTATAGGGCTAATAGTGATATCATTGGATCAAAAGGTATGCAAAATTTAGTAACTTTTTTTGGTCATAGTTCAAAATTGTTTTCTAGGATAGCTGTACCAATTCACAGCTCCTTCAACATTTGTCATTTTCCAATTCGCCAATCTGATGGATATCAGGTGAAACCTCAGTGTTTTAGGGCTTTCAATGATCCTAAATTGCTCCCTGATTCTAAAGTCTATCTTTGTGATGCTAATATTTTCCTGGAGATGTTATATTGATGAAAATCATAGAATACCATGATCTATGAAGAATCAAAATTGCAATCAACTGAAAAGCCAATCTCATGGTCACCATAAGTGTGTAGTATATTACTATTGTGCATTAATATTGTGCATAATATTGTGCATATGCTACCTATAGAGACTTGGGCATGAGAAGTATAAAAGATTATATACATGAAATATATGATTAGTAAAGGGAGCCCCCTGGTCATGTAGTGAAAACAAGTTTTAATGTATAGATATAAGAGTTGTATTTATATCCAGAAAAGTCCCAGAAGGAGACCTCACATGCATTGGTTAGATCTTCTATAAAAGATTATGGAAATGGACAAGAAGTAGATGAATGGGTGGCAATCTATCCCAATGGGAAGTGGTATGGTACAGGGGGAAAATGCTGAATCTGGAGTCAGTTACTTTGGGTTAAAATATCACCTCTGACATTTATTACCTTTTTAACAGTGGGCAAGTCACTTAAACTTCCTGAGCCTTGTTTTCCTCATTTGTCAAAAGAAGAGGTTGTACTAGATGGCCTCTGAGGTCTGGCTCTAGGTTGATAATCCTATGAGAACTTGAACTCATTGAAATCTGTTATCCATTGAAATATTAAAGTCTAAAATCACACTTTTCCAAAATCAATATTAAATATTTCTCAGGAAACAGAAAGTCATTTTCTATTGATATGACTTATGAACAAAAGGCTGCTCAAAATTTTAGAAGTTATTTCATGGCATTCTTTGCCATTCATTAAAATACATCTTTTTAGTTCAACCTGACTTAAAATGGTCAAAACTTTTTCTTCACTAGTAAGCCTTGTCACCAGCTCCCTTTTTTAGCATCACCCCTTAGAAAGTCTCAAGTCTTTTTCTTTCAACTAGGAATTTCTTTTGTTGCAAACCTGTCTGACATTTCAACTCCATCCTTGCTGGGAAGTCCTGTAAAATGACAGAACTCAAACTGAGGCCCAGAATTATTCTTAGGTACTTAGAAGTTAAGGCAGGGACAGCTATTTTCAAAAAATGTGATTAAAAATTCACATACATATCCTCACATATGCAAATGATACAAAATTACTGCATATCAACTCAGTTTCAAATTCTAAGTTTTGATAGACAGAACATTTTCTTGCATTTTGGACTGCACATGTTTCTTTTATAGAACCGCTTAACTAGAAATGTTTTTTTTTTTAAGTAAGCTCAATTATCCATGCTAAACTTCTCACCTGTGACATATAGGGTTCATGCTTTATTTCCAAGTTTTAAAATTGATTGTGTTTTTGTTTATTATACCTCACTTGCTTATAATCATTAGACTATGTGCATTAGGTATAAGCTTCTAGAAGAAAAGGTAATTCTCTTTGTCTAGCACCTAGGACAGCGCTATGACTGATATTCCATTTATTCATGAAGTATCTGCTACATAGAGCACAGGACTAAGTACTTGGGGAAAATACAAATATAATTAAGATATCTTCCTTACCCTAATGAAACTTATGAATAATGACAGCAATGGAGAAAATGATGATTATGATGATGATGATGATGATGGTGATGATAAAGAGGATGATGAAGAGGATGAAAGAAAGCATGGATATAAATTCATTTTATATGTTACTTTTGTATAATTCTGATTTTCTGTATATAGTTAATGGAAGACAGGCAGGGTGGTAAACAACTATAATCCCTGCTCCCTGGGAGGCTGAGGCTGGTGGATCTCCTGAACTTGGGTGTTCTGAGCTGTAGTAAGTTAGGCTAATCAGATGTCTGTTCTAAGTTTGGCATTAATATGGGGAGCCCCTGACAGAGGGAGGGCCATCAGGTTTTTTTAAAGAGGGGAAAACTGGTCCTGGTCATAGATAGAGTAGATCAAAGTTCCTATGCTGATCACAGTGGTATTGAGTCTATGTGTGGCCCCTACATTTCTAGCTTAGGCAAAATAAGGAGACCCAGACTTTGAAGATAAAGAGTTAATAGCCTCTAATATCATTGTTGCCAGCTTCATCTTTGAGTAAGGCCAACTTTGCCTCCAAAGTCAAGGAAAATCTTAACATTGGGGACAATATAAATACTATCACAAGATATGAATTCAAATTAAAACAAATTCAAGAACAAGTGAATGAAGACATAATTCAAAGTTAGTACTTGAATTTGCTAGGTATACTAAGTTATTTATTTATTTTGTGAGACAATTTCATTGGTGTGGGGAACTCTCAATGAGGAAATTTCCTCTATCTATCCAGGTTAGTACCTGATCTGTTATCTTTAGTCTGATATGGCACTGTAAGCATTGTAGAACTTCCCAGAATCACACAGTATGCATTAGAGGCAGGATTTGAATCCAAGACTTTCTTACTCCAAAGCTAACTCTATTGTTATACCACAATCCCACTTTAGTTTTTATGCCTTGAAAAAATGTATATCAATGTCTATGTATATCTCATTAATAGACCACCAAATGTATTTAACATTTTTAATTTGACTGTATTAATGCATGAATCTAATCTTTAATGAACTGCTTTTATGATTTTTTAAAAAAATCCAAGTTTAATAAAAAGATTTAATGAAAGTATCAGATACCACTTATTTGAAGAGGATTCTATACTTTTCAAAGTGGTTTCACATCTGTGATCTCCTGTCATGAGTTTCATGACAACCATTTGATATTGGTAGATAGAGCACAGGACTTGGAGCTAGGGAGACCTGAGTTCAAATGCTGCTTTGGATGCTTACTATCAATATAACCCTGGGCAAGTCACTTAACCTCTTCAGATTCCTCTTCTCTAATCTTCTCAGATTCTCTTCTCTAAAAATAACACCTGCTTTATAGGGTTGTTTGTGAGACTCAAATGAGATCCTGTGGGTAAGCAACTTTATAAACTTGAAATGTCATATTCAGGACACCCATTATCACTAATACTCTATCTACTTTATAGAGAGGACACCCAAAAGACAAAGTTATTTATTCAAGTTCATGCAGCAAATGCTTCAGAAGCAGGACAAGAATATGGCTCTTCTGACTTAGTCTTAAAACCATAACTCATTTTCAGCCTCAAGTGAATTCATAAGTGTTCAAGAGTCATGGTACATCAAATCATCATTTTCCAGGACACTGAAACCTCTGGCTACTTTCCATGGTGGCATTTATTTCTGTGAAAAGTGCCAGGCATTTGAATACCACCTGCTGCTCAGCACAAAATCCAGTTGGTGCTATGGTAACCACCTCTTATAGAAAATTCCTCAGTTCTCTGTATACAGGATAGGCTGCCCACAGACAAATGTCACCAAAGAGACAGGTGAAATAGAGGCAGCTGGTCCACCCAACCACATAGATGCCCTGTTTGAGAATTACTGAATATTCTTGTTGCTGAACTTTTTGATTCTAGTGACTCTATTCCCAGGTTCTCTGCTAGTACTACTGAAGCCGTCTTTTACAATGGCAATCACTATTCAGCCACAGCAATAACTTTACCAAGTAAGAAATACTAAGTCACTTCCTTTCAGTGTTTCAGTGGATATTAGGCTTCTGGGGATATAGAATTCTTCTCTCCAATTTGTCCCTATGTCACTCTCTTACTCAGAAACCAGTGACTCCCAATTGCCTCAAAGATGAAATACAAACTCTGTAACCTGGCACTTAAGGTCTTTCACAATTGATCTTTCAGGTTCACATTATTCCTTATTTCCACATTCATTGTTTCAGCCAAACTGGATCACAAGGTGTTTCCTGAACTCTACATTCTGTCTCTTACATCTTTGCATTTGTACAACCTACCTTTCTTACCATGCTCCATTCCTCTCCTCCTCCTAAATAGCCCAATCCCTGGAATACATCCTCTGTTTATCTCTATGCTTCAACATATTTATCTTGCTTTAAGGTTGAATTCAGGTACCATATCTTCTGCAAAGTCTTTCTTATTTCCTTGAGTTGTGAGTGATCACTTTCTTCTCAAATCATATTACATGTATTTATCCAACATTACCACCACTAGCAGCAGCATGCCATAAATTTCCACAGGACTTTAAAGTATTCAGGGGTGGAGAACTTATGACCTTGAGGGCACATGTGGCCCTCTAGGTCCTCAAGTGCAGCCCTTTGACTGACTCCAAATACTGTTCTGTAAAGTTTGGATTCAGTCAAAGAGCCGCACTTGAAGATCTAGAGGGCCACATGTGGCCTCGGGGCTACATGTTCCCCACCTCTGGTATAGGTATTACCAATATAATTTTCCTTATTTTGTAGATGAGGAAATTGAGACCCATAGATTCTTCTCAAATTTGGAACTTCTGTCCTATAGTCTATATATCCTAACTGGTACTTGTGTCACATGATCCCCAATGCTGATTCCATTCATGTTTCAAATTACACCTTGGCCTTCTTATTAATCAAATCAATATTGCCATTGCTACTGAAAAGCATATCAATCAACTCCTTTATGCCTCCACTTACTGTCCCTATGATTTCCAAAATCAAAACTCTCTACCCTGACTACCATCCCTTTAATGCATGTTATGTCTCTCTATTAGAATATAAGCTCTTGCCCTTTTATTACCATGGTGCTAGGCACATATTAAATGCATAATATGTCCTTTTAAATTTATTCATTAAATGGCTTGTTCATAGAATCACAGATTTAGAGCTGGAAGAGATCCGAGAGATCATTCTGTCCAAACCTAATTTCATGGATGAAGGAACTGAGACACAGAGAGAATATGTGACTTGGTCAGAGTCACCCAGTTATTAGTTAGAAGTACTCAAATTCAAAATCAGATAATTTGACCCTACATTAAAACATTTATATTCATCACATTCCTCCTGGAGAGGGCAGGTGCTATTATGTTTTTCCTTTTATATCCCCAGTGCTTTACATAATGTCTTGTATATAGGAAATGCTTAATAATATTTCTTGAATTGAACCTTTTTGATCATTCAGGCCCCGTGTGGTACCTGGATACAATAATTGCCTGTATTCTTCATCTTCTAAAAGTTGTACCACAGGGGAAACTTACACTATACTGGTGTATGAGGTTATGTGCTACCACAGGGACCAGGTGTCAATATTTTTTGGACTCACTTCATTCAAGGGAAAGAATGTTTGAGAAACCCAGATTTCTGCCATTACTTTAATTTTCCAGCTCTTACTTGCCTCTCAGGTACCACTGCCACATTCTCATGACTATAGAGTGGGGTGATACTTTCTTTTTTTACTTCTCTTCTTCCACATTTTTCTTTACTTCCTTGCATATGCATTCCAAATCAGTTGCCCTTTCTTTTATTTCTTTAGTGAGACTTGTGATTGGCAACATAAGTTTTTCTATCCTGCCAATTATTTCTGCTGTGCAGACCACAAATTCTGCTCTTAGGCTTTCATTTTTCTTTTAAACCACTCAGATACATACCGTGTGGTTCCACATTCTCAAAATACATAGCATCCTCTGTCTCATCAAGTGTTGAATAATATTTCTTTGTTTTTCAATACTTACTCATAACTGTCTGAATTGTTTACTAACTTCAGAGGCCATATTTCTTTCTACTGTTAATGTTTTCCCTTTTGGTTTTATCTGCTTATGTTCAAGGTCTTTCAGTTTTCTTACTCCTGAGATCTTTAGTTATTTCAGTTTTTTCTCTTTTATTTTCCCTTATACTTTCTGACTTCCTCCTTTCTGATGATGGTTTCCCTTGAGGCTGTATTTCAAAGGATTTCAGTGTCCTTGACCTCTAGTAAATTCCTAGTTCACCAGTCTAGGTCTTTTCCCTAAGTGACTTTTAGGGAGACAAAGTTGGCTCCAATGGATGTTCCCGGTTCCTCAGGAAGAGGTCTGATGGTACACAGACTACTATAATGTGATTGGAGTACTAATAGGTTTCTGCTGATTATCTCCAAGTTATCTACAAGTTATCTTGTATATATTTTGTTTTGTTTAGTTGCTTGCGTGTTGTCTCTTCCATTAGAATGTGAACTCTTTGAAGGAAAGTCCAGAGGTTTGTTTTGCCTTTTTTTTTTTTTTACTCTTAGCGCTTAACACAATTCCTGTCATGTAGTAGGTGCTTAATAGATAGTAATTGACTGACTTACTTTTGTACACACAGGTAAAGTGAAGTCACATTCATTTCAAAGGAAACTTGGTTTGAAGTATGCTAAGAGAAGAGCAGAGAAGAGACAACCATTGCAGAGGTATGGTGATTTAACTTCTTTCATGAATCAATGATGTACAAATAATATCTGTTTCCTGTGGTCCCAGGTTGGCTCTTTCATGAATCAATGATGTATAAATAATATCTGTTTCCTGTGGTCCCAGGAGCTTAGGTATAGAAGAACAATTGGCTATGGTTTCTTTCATTTCATGTAGATACACATTCATAAAGTACTAAATGAAATAGGGGTTTAAGAATGGATTGGCATACTGGAATTTGTATTTTGGAGGGACAAGAATTCCCTCTCTGAGAATTATTTTTATACTATTTTGATCTTTTGAGTCAGAAGGTGGACTTGAATCACAACCAGAATTTTTAAAAATATTTTAAAGAGAGTCCATATGAGACCAAACTGAGAAGAAGGAGAGGGTACTACATGAGCTGAGCAACAGCATCAATGATGGAAGCCAACATCCCCAGCTCTACCTAGAACTTAATGAGCTGAGCTAGAAAAAACCATCATCCCAGAGGTAACAGGCAAAAGGAAAAACTGAATAGAGTGCTGAGCCACAACAGAGAAGGGAGAGATTGATGTGGGCCATCAGTTTCCTGTTGGCTTCTCAGAAGAGAAGACCCAGGCTGAAATGACCAGTTGGACAGTTGGAAGTCCCTCTTCAAGGACTGAGAAAACTTGAAGTCTATTCCCCCACCCAACGTCTCCCCATATTTGTCCAATAATGGACTTTTCAACAGATTCAGATTTTTTCTTTTACCTAAACATTTCTTGTATCCTGATTTTTGTTTCAAATATATAGAAGCTAAAGTTAGCTGGAAATACAGAAAATTTAAATTAGGCAGAGAGCCAAATTTCTGCTGCATGATAGGGATTTTCCAACTTGGAGTTCTGTGTTATTTTAATTTTATTTATACCCTTCTCTCTGTTGTAAACTCTACAAAATAGCAGAGACAAGGACCACATAGACTTCCTGGCCATTATCTTGCCCATAAACTTGAAGTGAACTAACTGTTTGTGGTTGATGGAATCTTCAGAAGGAGGAGGGGCAGAGAGTGAAGATGGTAGTTACTGAAGAAAAGATCATACCCTAAAATTTCTCTCCTGCCTATTGGAAAAATAGGTACTAGACTTGGAAAGCAGATATAGTAAATCTAGAAGGGAGAAGGAAGCAGAAAGGATTGAGTATCAGTTGACCAATATCATCCTTCACAGTAACACCCATCAGATACCCAAAGTTACTTTAGGGTAAATTCTGAATGGGGGGGTGAATGTCATGCTTTAGGTGGTTCATTTCACCTCTCTGTCAAGAAATACACATACCTTTCGCCATTCTTACATCCAAAAGTCAAATTCAAGCTGTATATATGGACAGGCAGAGTGGTATTGTGCAAAGTCCACAGGACTTGGAATCAGCTATTAGTGGGCAAGGCCCCCTGAACCTCTCTCAGCCTCAGCTTCCTCCCCTAGAATGAAGGTAACAATATTCATACTACCTTCCTTATGGGATGGTTGTGAGGAAAGTATTTTGCAAGTGGTAAAGCATTAAAGAAATATGTAGTAGTGTTGCTCAATGTTTTGTTTTGCCTTCTTCCCAAGCAAACAAAATTAGGTGAGTGAGCAAGATGCAAAGATTTTATTGATAGAACATTCTTGAATAGATAATGAGGCTGGGGAAGTAACTCATCTTCCAACTCTGATTTTGGGGAATTCTTTTCCATGTTGGCATATAGTGGCTTCTTTTTTTTCCCCTTTTTTAGCATGGGAAGGAAAGATAATGTACTCTCACTGTGCACCCTAGTTAGCATCAGAGACCTGATCATGTAAAGTGCAATCTGCTATGCTCAGTTTAACTTGTAAAGTGCTCAATAGTTTGGGCTCTGATTATCTTCAAGGTAATGCCTCACCAAGGCAACATTTTCTCTCCATGCATCTCCATCAATGAGTCAGTTAGTTGTTTGCTGAGATGTAGCTGAGCATAATAACTAAGACTAAAAGAATTAGAAGTTGGATACTGGAAGCAGGTTTCCTTAGTAATGGCTTTTTAAGATCGTAACTTTTATTATCTAAAAATCCACTAGTCCTATCAATAAAAACTGTTATGTAATGACAGCCAAACTTGGTCGATCTGTTCACGGAACATAAAACTGTCAAACATGCCTTCCGCATTCCTGTGTCCTGGATTTTGCTCACATTGTTTCCTTTAGCTGGAATACTCTTACCTCTTTCCTCTGCTTATTGCTCCTTTCTCTGTGACACCTTCCTTGACCACAGTATGTCTCCTTCCCTTGGACTCTGATTCTGCAGTACATTGTCTGAGATTTATCATACACTGATTTGTTAGTCAATAATTGCAAGTGTATACTGCTCCAGTATATAGTATAAGTATAAGCTCTCAGAGGGCAGGTTCCATATCTTGAGATTTTTTTGCATGCTTTAGAGTTTTTTGCACATAGAAGTATTCTACCCAAGTTAAGTGTTTAGTAAAAGTTTGTTGAATTCCGAATTAATGAATTAACAAAAGAACTCAATAAATATTTGTTGACTCTCTTGAGGAACATATATATGTATATATGCATGCTTATTTGTTAAGGGAGGACTACCTCGGGTAGTAAGGGCTTGCTGAGCCCTTTTCAGGGCTGATCATCCCCCTTTGGTGTCTAACCAGTCAACAAACTCTCACCTCTGGCTCCAAGAAGCTGTAGCATGCACAGCACCCACCTCCCAGTAAAATTGTCTCCGTAGAGGGGCTAAACCAGATTGAGGGTAACCAACAGGCCTCACACTTATCAGTGAATAGGGGGAATGTCTACCCCAGCATGTGAAGACTTCCTCCAGTGGAATGGGTGGATGAGAACAATTTGTTCCAATGTTTACGAAGGTGGCTGAAACAGGCACTGTGGAACTCAGAGTTTTATCAGACATTAAATACAAAGTCATTCACTGAGTCCTGGGCCATTGCCAGTTGTTCTGACTTTTGTCCTGATTTTTATGACTCTGGAAGAGAGAGTGATATCACGATATCACAGGGCAATATTCCTCTTTGAAAATGAAGGACAAGGGACAGCTAGATAGTGCAGTAGATAGAGCACCGGCCCTGGAGTTAGGAGGACCTGAGTTCACATCTGACCTCAGACACATAACATTTACTAGCTGTGTGACCCTAGGCAAGTCACTTAACCACAATTGTCTTACCAAAAAAAAAAAATGAAAGACAAACAGTAACAATAATAGTCACTAATTATTTACCATATCCTCTGAGGTAGGTAGGTGATAATAATTTGGATTCCATTTTTTAATATGCTTTGGGCAAGGGCAAAGGATAAGCTTTATCAGGTACTCAAACCACAGGAAAAGTCAATGACAGTCTTAAGAATAGCACAGAGAACAAATTTAATGACTGTGGGTGTAACTAGTATATACTCCATTATACCAAAAGTTCTAAAATTTTTTCATCTCTTGGGAATTCTCTGATAATGACCTTCTTGAAAATTCCCATGACTACCTGTTCTCCTGCCTACATACCCTACCATTCATCTTGTAGACATGCCATCATTAAGCTGCTATTTGAAATGCTGTTTCTCCAGGCTGTTCAACCCCTTCTGGGTTTCAGTGTGATTTTCAGAGATACCAAGCCCTGGTTTGCAGAACACTTGATATATCAAATGCATCAGTTATAATGTTCAGTCCAGGAACTATAGTTTCAAATACAGATAACACATCAAAGATTGCTACCTGAAATACCAACATATAGAGATGGCCCAAAATAAGAACTGAATGGTGCTTTCTTAGTTTCTATAGCATCAATCACTGTACTTCTAAGTGCTCTGATAAGAACGTTGTTTTAGGATAAACGGTAATGGAGATGGAGAACATGTGTTGATTTGCTGCTGTATCTGTGTGATATTACTAATAACAGATGGGCGTTATTTATAAACTCATGCATGTTTATCCTGCTTCTTCTGAACTCTTTTCTATTCTGGGCATATCAGCTGCTGACTTGTGGATAATTAATTCCACAACTGATCTGAGTTGGAAATTTACATTCACTATAGAGTCTACATTTTAATTTCTCTTTGACTTGTTCATTCTGTTGAATGTTTTAGAGGGTGTTTTATGTACAAAATCCATGTATACATAAAAGTTTTGATTAGTTAATAGAGCTGTGTCATGAAAAAGATCTGTCTCTTTAATTTTAATCTTTTCTCTCAATTTTCCATCTGTCAGCAATACTTAGTTGACTACTAGTACACTAATATATCCCTATAGCCACCCTGAAACACAGGTGCATAGATATTTTAGTTGACAAATAGAGCCATATGTGTTGTGTAGAAGTCATGCCACCACCACCTTGCCCCCATTCTCCTCCACCCACCCCCATTGCAATGGTGGTCAGCAGAGGTGGTAATCAAATATTTCGGAAAGGAAAAAGCATTTAGGTGTACACCATATGTATATATGTGTGTGTGTGTGTGTGTGTGTGTGTGTGTGTGTGTGGTTGGGGGTGGTGGGGGCAGAAACAGCCACAGTTATGCTTTGTAAGCAAAAGCTGATACCTCTTCCCATCCTGTGAAGGCAGTGGTCCATTAAAACCAGTGACAGGGACACCCTGTTGCTGGTGATCTAATTCTGGCTACTTGCCTCAGCTTAGGGGAGGCAGGTTATTTTGTTGTGCAATATTTATTTTCACAGTTAGAATGTTTGGTACAATGGGAAGACCACTGGCTCTGGAGTCTGAGGACTTAGGTTCAAATCTTACCTCAAATGTTTGCACACTACCTGTGTGGCTTTGGGAAAGTCACTTGACTTCCTTAGCCCACTTCATTTGCAAAATAAGGGGGTTGGATTAACATACCTCTAATCTCAGGATTCCTTTTTATTAATAGCATTCCCTCTATTGCCTGTCAAGACATTATATTTCCAAGATTCTTCTGTGACCTCTCTGACTGTTTCTTCTGTTTCTTTTATTGGGTTTCAATTCTCTTTCTGACTCTTTTTTTTTTTCAGCCAAAGACAAGGTTTATCAGAACATCTGTCATATTGGGCAGACTCTTAAGGAGTCTGAACATTAGTAAGCTATTGGCTAGATTATAAGAATCTGACCAGTGGCTAAATTTTAGGAATCTGAGCCATGGCTAGATTATAAGAATTCCAGCTTTCCTGACTCTTTAATGGGAATATTCTCCAGAGTTTGGTTCTTAGCCCCTTTCTCCTCCTTACCACTCTCCTTGTCCCAAATCCATCATTTACTTTCTTGGTACTCATTCATTTTCATGGTTTCAACTGTTATCCTCTATCCATATGATTCTCAGAACTATAACTCCAGTTTTGACCTGTCTTGCATGTTCTAGGTTTGAAATCTCTTAATTGTACATAAGGCCTCTCTACATGAATTAAGTTCCACTGGCATCTAAAACTCTATGTCCAAAATTGAATTTATTATTCTTCACCCAAAATTTGCTTTGTCTTCTAACTTTACTATTTTTCTCAGGGGTATAACCATTCACATAATTCTCGGGTTTGAAACCTTGGTATATTTTTAGGTTTCACAAACCTTCCAATTGGATTATCTATAATCCATACTCCATACTACCTGTGCTCCATACTACAACCACTGCCAAAGTGATTTTTCCTAAAGTACAGGTCATTCCCCTATTCAATAATTTCAGTGACTTTTCTTTGCTTTCAAAATCAAATGGAATTTCTTTTGTTTGTCTCTTAGATACCTGGCCCCAATTTACCAACTCAGTCTTATTAGTTATACTCTCTTTCATGTGCACATTGGTCTAGTGGCCAAACTGGCATTCTCATTATTCCCTAAGTACAAGATTCGATCTCCTGCCTCTGTTCCTGGCTGGTCCTCAAGACTGGAATGTGCTGTCTCTTCATCTTCACCAACCAGAATCTCTAGTGTCTTTCTTTTTAAAAATTATTTATTTATTTTATTTTTAATTTATATAGACTAAACAGGCATTTTGATAACATAGTATAATACAAAAAGATGATCGCATATGAAATTGCAAATCTATTATTTATAACTTGATATTCTTTTTAAATATGTAATAAAGTTATCATGCAAATTTTTTTCCCTTTTTTTCTTCCCTTCTCCCTTCCCCCTTCAGAAATGTTTACCATTAGACACAAATATGTATGTGTGTGTATATATATATAATATATATATATATTTATACACACATACATATATAATATATGTGAAATCATTCTATACATACTTCTATTTATCATTTCTTTCTCTGGTTGCAGATAGTGTCTTCCTTCATATGTCCTTTGTATTTAATTTGGGTGTTTATAATAGACAAAATAACTTATTTGCTCAAAGCTGTTCTTAATATAATATTGCTGTTATTGCATACAATGTTCTCTTGGTTCTATTCATTTCATTCTTCATTATTTTCGTTACCTATGTTTTTCTCAGATTATCGAGCTCATCATTTCTTATAGCACAGGAGTATTTCATCACAATTATAGCACAAGTTCTACCTTCTACAGGATTCTTTTTCCAGTTGCTAATGCCTTGTCCCCCTCTGCCAAGTCACATAGTATTCATTTTGTATGTGTGTATATGTGTATTTAACATCCATCTATCTATCTCTCTAATGCCTCTCTATCTCCTCCTAGATAGATTGTAAACTTCTAAAAGGTAGGAAATCTTTCTCTTGTTTTTATATCTAGTAGATTGTGAAACACATATAAGGTTCTTAATACATGTTTGTGGATGGAATGAACGAATTAATGCATGATTATATGCATTAATGCATTAATACATCTGAGAGAGTTCCAATGCAGAGTGGATGGAAAGTCCAGAGGTCCTAAGGGTTCAGTGACATTGTGGATAAGAAGGCCCTGGAGCCCTTAGAATATAATGAGATATCTATGCTACAGAGTGGAGAGTTCAGAGGGAACTGGGTTACCATCATTAGGTTGTGGGGTATTGGCCTTTAGGTCATAGTGAAGTGGGAATTCTGGGTTCTGGTAGAGGTGAGGTTAGGAAGGGTCAATATCTGGTCAGGACGGGAAACAGAAAAGGGAGTATTGGCAGGAAGGAAGGAGATAGAGACTGAGAGGATGAAGAGGGGGGAGTGAAGGAGGGCAGCCCTGCTTGGTGTCAGCTCTGATTGATAGTTATACCTTCGTACTATTTCTTGTGCTTGTTCTCTCTTCTCTATTTCTACTGGCAGAACCCTACCCATATGAATATAGTCATTACCACCAAATGGATATAGTCCCCTAATAGGTGTATCTACTTCTAATCTCCCTTTCCAAACCATTCTCCATGTGTTACCAACCATCCTTCTCATACATATTTTGTGTCATGTGCTTCCTCTGTTTAACTCAATGGCTGCTTATTGCCTGTAGAGTGAAGTTCAAACTTCTGGGTTCTATGTTCTAGGTCCTCTGTAACGAAACACAACTCTGCTTTTTTTTTTTTAGCCTTATCTTTTATTATTCCATTTTACACATGCTATTCTCCAACCTAATCAGACTACTTATCATACATGCTCTATACTTTCCTCCCCCTGGGCCTTTACTTATACTGTTTCCAATGACTAGAATGCCTTTCCCCAGGTTATCTATTTCCCTCCCATAAATATCCTAATCAAAGCTAAAGCTAATTCTAAATGCTTCCTAATGTTCAACTATTTTTTGAGAGCAGCTTGCCTTTTGGATCTGTCTCTTTGTATCTAGCAAAGCAGACACAGGATTTCCAAATTAGGTAAATATATCAGTGGGAGGTGGGGAATCCTTCCCTACCTCTCTAGTTTGAGACTAGTTCCAGAGCTTACCCTTCCTTTAAAACCTAATTTAAATGTCACTTCCTCTATGAAGTCACTCCTGGTCCCTTCAGGCAATAATAACTCTTTTCTTCTCACCCTGCTTCCTTAGTATAGTCAATATTTGCATATTTTATTATTCCCCTACTAGACTGTAAGTGTCATGAGGGTAGGGTTCATGTCTCATTTAAAGTTTGTATCCTACTCAGTGCCTAGCACAGCATGCTGTACATAGTAAGTGTTTAATAAACTTCTCAAATAGAATGAAACTGAATTGATCATGGGACTTGGGGAGCTCCTCATTAACGTATTCAGTGTTTGTCCTTGCTTGACCTGTTGTTTGATTTGGTATCTCATCCTTGGAATGCAACCTTTCAAATCTATGGGTTTCTGAAAGAATATGGATCCTTTTAATCAATATCTAACTGTAGGCAATAGAAGGAATTAAGAATTTGACCTTAGCTTTTCAGAAATAAATGGCCAGCTACTACTCATGAGAACTGCTCCAGAATATGGTAAATAGTCTCTTGCCTTGGAGTATCTCTCATCTCTACTATCCAGATGTGACATTCATGGAGAAAAAAAATAACCTTATGTCATACCCTCTACATAGTTTTCTATTATGTACTCCAATAGTAGGCTAAGACAAAAATTGGCTAGACTATGATACACTGCTTTAAAGTAAAGTTAATACAAATTGCCTTGACATATTTGGCAAAATATGGAAGTGATCTCAATTCCATTGGAAGAAAGAAATATTCTATCTCAAATAGCAAACTATATATAGCATTCTCCTTTGGTATGAAATACAATATTCCCAGGTTTAAACTAAATTACCAAGCAAGCTTACCTGTAAGAATGCCTGAGGTACCATCTCCCCCAACCCTATAAAGAACAGTTTGTTATGATGACTTCATGTGAATGATCTCCATATCCAGAACCATGGTGAGTGAACTCCTCAAATCAACTCTGAAGTCAAGTCTCTATCTTTCAGTGACAAAGTGAGTTGTTCTAAGATCAGTATTTAAATGTTATAGAAGGTCAGGGAGGGTACAACTAGTCCCAACTGGCACTACCATGATCTATAATAATCTTTTTTTTTATCTTCAGGAATTTGGAGCCTTTTGGAGTACTAGTCAGTACTCCAAAAGGCTCCAAATTCCTTTCTACTTTTAAAAGCATCAAAGAATATCAAACGGATTACTTCTAAATTCATCTTTGTATCCAAATGCCTGTGAAACTGCATCAGCAATGGCATAATCAATGGAAGTGAAGCTCTGTAAAGCTTGAGACCAGATAACCAAATGATCACCAAAAGTAGTAACAGGATGAATAAAGTTACAATAACAACATCTCCTATAAATGTGAACAGAATGCTTTTTGTTTCAGTTTACCATAGTAAAGTTCTACATCAGTACCTAGCACATGGTATGAACCTTAATAAATATTTTTGGATGAATTAAAGAATAAAATAGTTCCTGGTGCAGGAGCAGTTTTTCTGATATAAATAATAATACTTGTAATAGCTCAGGTGAAGGAAAACAAGCCAAGAAATCTTAAATCCTATATATCTTTTTATTACATGACAATTTATGATTGATATGAAAATGGCATCACCTAATTTTTATGATCTTGGCCTTTCCTCCTTGCCTTTGTATAAGGCCTAAAGAGAAACACTGGTGACTTTCACAACCTTAAAGGGATTACAGGAATATCAGCAATGGCATGACCTTTATGACCCAATGAACAACCAAAACTTTATTATTTTCCTCAATAAAAATCAAGCAGATATCAATTTTGGAACAAAGACTGTTATTTTATTTTATTTTTTTCCTGCTCTTAATTAGCTTGATGTTTGACACACTTCCCAATGGAAGTTGGGCTATTTGGCTTCCACACTAAATTTTTGCAAGGCAATCCCCTTCACATGGGGTGCCCTTCCAAATGGGTTGGCCTTCAGGGTAGTGCCTAAGTGACCTTTTATGTTCTGAATGTCACATCATTTTTGATCTCTTCTATGACTGCAGAGCTCTCTAGCTTTCCAAGGAGTACAGCACTTAGCCATGTTGCTCTTGTCTAGATCCAGGTTAATAGAGTTTTATTATGTCTTTTAAAATGAATGGTTCTGATTAATAATAGGATGTTCTTAGCTCCAGTTTCTTAAGGTATATTTCAGAAGGAACCCATCCCTGTTCCTGTATATTGTGAATTTTTTAAATGTTCCTGGTATAATGAAGAGTTTAAATTACCTTGTAGGTAGTTAGGATTGGACAATAGCAGAAAATAATTGGGCACTTGCCAGGAGGCCTGTGGTATGACCTAAAGTTTTTGTACTTCCTGAGTTTCCAAGGACAGTAGCCTGCTGCTTCATACCCTGGGAATTTTCCTGATTTATAATTGGATTTGTATAGGCATTGCAGTGAAGTAGAAAGAATATTGGATTTTGAATTCTGACTTTGCTGCTCACTACCTGTGTGATGTTGGACTAGTCGCTGAATTTCTCTAGGATCTACTTTCCTTAATTGTAAAATGAAGAGGTTGGACCAAATGGTCTTCAAGGTCCTTTCTAGATCTAAATTTATGCTTCTATGACTGACCTTAAAGCTAGGTTTGAATAACCTACTACTCTACAAATGTTTTGACTCTTTACATGTTCTTGGTGTCATAACCATAATGTTTTAATGGCATTGAGGATCTGTATCCTCAAAAATTGTAAAGATACCTTCGGAATCAGGAATCAGGAACTATTCCTGTCTCTGCTCTGGAATCTGCATGGGATTCGGGAAAGTTACTTAGCCTATTCTAGACCCCCTGTTCTTATTACTAATAAAAGAAAGACATATTCAAATATCAAACATGATGATGTGATTAACATCTTTGGAATTCACTGATGATTAATGTTATTTTCAGCTTTTGTTCCCAAATTTGTTTTGTGATAGTTGCTAAATGTCATATCACATGAAGTACAAAATAGGGAGATATTTGGTAATTTAAAGTTGTTTCCCAATATAATAGTGTCCACAGAGAAAGGAAATGAGAGATTCTCTATAGATGGGCAGGTTACCCAGATGCTCTCCTGATATCAGAAAAAATGATATGCTAATTATACTACCATGTGATACTACAAGGCTGCCCTCAATGAAATTCATAGTTACTCAAAAGAGATTGGCCTAATAATCCACACAATAAAAACCAAACTGATGAAGAATGAATCTTAGCCAGATCATGGCAGTTGGATGGAAAGTCCATTGAGTTAATCCATTAGTGATTCTATTTTGATTGAACACTACCAATGGTCAATGATCTAGATTCGGAATTGAGTAGTAGGTAGAGAAGAGGCTGGATTACATATGGGAAATTATACTGTATATTCAGTGATTCCAAGATACATTTTAATGAAGAAGTCTCTCATCTGGCCTCATTACTCCCTTACATATACTTTAAAAGAAAAACACTAATATTCTTTTGGTGATTGTATATGCACTAATGCCCATCAATTGGGGAATGACTGAACAAGTTGTGGTATATGATTGTGATGGAATACTACTGTGCTATAAGAAATAATGAGCTCAATGATTTTAGAAAAACATGGAAAGACTTGCATAAAATAATGTAGAGTGAAAAGAGCAGAACCAAGAGAACATTGTATAGAGTAACAGCAATATTGTTTTAAGAATGATTTTGAGTGAATATGTTATCTGTCTATTATAAATACACAAATTAACTATGAAAGATATATGAAGAAAGATGCTATCTAGAGAAAGAACTGATAAATAGAGGCATGTATAGGATAATTTTACATACATACACATCCCTATTTGTGTCTAATGGTAGCCATCCCTAGAGTGGGGGGGGATTTACATGATAATTTTGTTGAATGTTTAAAAGGAACAGCAGGTTGTACATACATGGATTTGCAGTTTCATGTACAATTGTCTTTTTTTTATTGTATTATGCTATAGAAATGCTTGTTTTATTACATAAATTAAAAAATTTTTGTCTTGCATTAGAGAAAGAGTAAAAGATAGGTACCCAGATGTGAGATCCAACTGGCTCAGGCTAGGCAGGTTAGATGGAGATAAGTCTTAAAATTAATGAGACCCATAAACATAGAAATAACATAGAATCTAAGAAAGATTAGAAAGGGTTCCAGTTAGATCCCTATTAGAATTTAAGTTCCTTGAGGAAAGGGATTGTTTTGGTTTTTGTCTTTGAAGCTCCAGCACCTAGCCCATTGTTTTACCATTGTTGAATTGGATTCCAGTGAACAAAAAGGATAACTATTCCTTTAAGATTTTAAATATCTCTAACTTTGTGATTTACCCTACTCTGTTTCTATCCCTTGCAATTATAACTGGTAGTCAGAACTCTTAGGAAACATTTAAAGGACTACAGGTTTGTTTTATTCATTCATTCATTTTAATTTTTTATTCATTTTAAACAACACAAAATGAGGAAAAAAAAAAGAAATAAGAACATTTCCATGAACACACCAGAACATAGAAGATTCAATATAAAACAATAAACTTCCATTTTAAATTGTTTACTTAAAAAAACCCTACATAATAAGTACCACACACTGTTTTCAAAGCTACTCAACTTTTCTGTGCTTCCTTCTAAGTTTTCTTGTGTTCTTTGCTGTGGACTTTTTATTTTTTTCTCCCTCCTTTCTCACCCTGCCTTAAAGAAGGCTACAATTAAACACAAATACATACATATATGTGTATATACATATACACATGTACACATATATAAGACTATACTACATATATTTCTATTTGTCAGTTCTTTTTCTGAAAGCATGTAGTGATAGATCCAAGTCTTTCCTTGTTTTTCTAAGGCATATTGTAGAGATAGCAGGGTAGGTGATAAACTATTCAGTTGCATCCCATTCCATAGTGCACTTGAGGAAGAGGAACCCAGGTGAAAGAAGAGGCAGGGGTAGCCGTAAGTGTGCAGGTGGAACAATTTCTGAGGCTTGTAGGAGAGAAAAAAAGGGAATGAAAGGGAACTGGAACTGTGCTAAGAAGTGTTCTTAGGAGTTTACAGTGGCAGGAGGCTCTATGCTCTGATTTTTAACACAATTAAATGTCATCTTGTGTAATCCTATAAAACATTTTAGATTATTTTTTTCATAATGAGAGAATATTTGAAAGTGTTAGATAAAATTAAGTACCACAGAGAACTTGAAACTGAGTTGATGATTTGGCTTATTCTATCACACACAGTGTGTTCTCTGTTCTTCCTATTCCTCCCCAATGTATGCCTCGAGGTTGATGTGATATGTTAAGATATTCTCCATAACATAAATATGTATAAATATGAAAATATCTTGGGAATAAGTGTATCTGGATATGATACATAGCCATATGTTTCAATAAACAAAAGGCAAGGAAGTAATTTCTTTAGAGAATGTTGAGGAATTAAAATGAGTTGGAGAATCCTAGAATGTTAGGCTTAGAAACGTACATAGAATTTGTTATTTGAATTTATATTCCAATGTAAAGGAATATTTTCTATAACATCCCTAAGGTACAATTCTCTAGCCTCTGATTACACACCACTCAATGGTGGAGAGTTGCTTACTTCACAAAGCACTACAATAGTCTAAATTTAATGAATGAAAAAAGGAGAGAAGGAATATTTCCAAATGTGACATAAAACAGAAGAAAGGGCTACATGTGAAATAATTAATCTTTATTATATATGTTTTGATATGAACAGACAGTTTTCAGACAAAGAAATCAAAGCTATCTATAGTCATGAAAAAAAATGCTAAGTCACTATTGATTAGAGAAAGGCAAATCAAAACAATTCTGAGGTACCATCTCACACCTAGCAGATTGGCTAATATGATGAAAAAGGAAAACGATGAATGTTGGAGGGGATGTGGGAAAACTGGGACACTAATGCAATGTTGGTAGAGTTGTGAACTGATCCAATTGTTCTGGAGAACAATTTGGAACTATGCCCAAAGGGCTATAAAACTCTGCATACCTTTTTGATCCTGCAATACCACTGCTAGGTCTGTATCCCAAAGAGATTTTTTTAAAAAATGGAAAGGGACTTCTTTGTACAAAAATATTTGTAGCATCTCTTTTTGCGATGGCTAAGAATTGGAAATCAAAAGGATGCCTATCACTTGGGGAATGGCCAAACAAGCTGCAGTATTTGATTGTGATGAAATATTATTGTGCTATAAGAAATGATGAGTCGGGTGATTTCAGAAAAACCCGGACTTACATGAACTGATGCAAAGTGAAGTGAGCAGAACCAAGAGAAAATTATTGTACAATAATCAAGCTTGAATGAGAGCTATTCCCAGCAATATAATACTCCAAGACAATCCCAAAGGACTTATGATGAAACATGCTATCTGCCTCCAGAGAAAGAACTGATATTATCTGAATACAGACTGAAATATGCTTTCTTTTCTTTTCTTTTCTTTTCTTTTCTTTTCTTTTCTTTTCTTTTCTTTTCTTTTCTTTTCTTTCTCTCCTTCTTCCTTTCTTTTCCTTCCTTCCTTCCTTCCTGCCTACCTTTCTTTCTTCCTTCCTTCTTTTCTCTTTTTCTCTCTTTTTTCTCTTCTTGTACAAAATGACTAATATGGAAACATTTTACATGATTGCACACATATAACCTATATCACATAGCTTATCATCTCAGGGAGGAGGGAGGTGAGCAAGGGATAGAATTTGGAACTCAAAACTTAAAAGAAAACATTAAAATTGTTTTGACATGCAATTGTGGAAGAAAATAAAATATTTAAAATATGTGTATATATGTTTGTGTACCTATCTGTCTAATTATCTATCCATCTATCTTTCTATCTATCTATGTCTCTATCTCTCTATCTATCTATCTATCTATCTCTCTATCTATCCCTTAACATGTTGCTTTCAAAGCTGCCCTGCTTCATCTGTTTTCCCTCTGGATTGGACTTCTTTTTGTTCCTTTCTGTGACTTTTAAATAGACTTCAATGACTTCCTTTTATTTCTTTTCTTCTTTTTTTCAGGCCAGAGGAAGGAGGCAATATTATCCATAGCACACTTCTTGTGGTCTGGAGAGAAAAAAAAGGGATGAATGGGAACTGGAACCATGCTAAGAAGTGTTCTTGGGAGTTTACAGTGGTAGGAGGCTCCATGCTCTGATTTTCCATAAAAAGGAAAAAATCTAATCCTTGTAATAAGTATTGTCAAGTAAAACAAATCTGCACATTTTCTATGTCTATCATTCCACAGGTCTATTGCCTCTTTGTCAGAAGAGGGAAAGCATGATTCCTCGTTAGTCCTTTTCAATTTCTTTGATCTTTTCATTGATCAGAATTCTTAAAAGTCTTTCCAAGCTGTACAATGCATTTCTGCATAGCTCTAATTGATAGCATGTTCTTCATTTTATTGAACTGAAATCTGCCTTCTGGTAATATCCATTCCTTCATCCTAGTTCTGCCGTCTGGAGATGGATAGGATAAGCCAAATTTCTCTTTTGTATAAGATTCCTTAAAATGTTATAAAGATAGCTATCATGTTTGTCTTTTCTGTTTTCTTAGTTAAGTGGAAAACCTCCAATTTCTTCAACTATTAGTTGGTTGGTTATGGATGTATTCTGTTTTGGAGTTCCTTACAAAATATGATGCTAAGAATGGAAACCAGTCTTCCAGTTATAGATGGACCAGGACCAAGTATAGAGGAACTATTTATTACATAACGCTTTTAGGTACCTAATTTAATCACTAATCATTTATTAAGCACCCACTATGTGCTGGGAACTATATTAGATAGTGGAGAGAAAAAGACAAAAACGAAAATCTTCGACTTTGTGGGTTTGCATCTAGTTCTTAGTACAGTGCTTGGCACACAGTAAGCATTTAATAAATTCTAGTTGACTGATTGACTAGTATTCTATTGAGGAAGATAATATGTACACATATGAGTATCCACAAAATAAATTTATACAAATATATGTTAAACACAAGATAATGGAGAGTAATAGCAGTTGCAAATGATCAGGAAAGCCCTCTTATAGAACAGAAATTTGTGCTTGAGTTGAGCTTTGAAGAAAACTAGGGATCCTAAGAGGCAGAGGCGAGAAAACCAGAAAACCCCTTGTCCTGGTTCATTGTTGTTTAGTTGCTTCAGTAGTGTATACATCTTGTTCGTAAATAATTATTTTCATGTTATCTCCCTCGTAAGACTGTAAGCTCCTTAAGAGTGAAGTTTGTCTTTTGCCTTTCTTTATATCTCTAGCACAGTGACAAGCACATAGTAGGTGCTTAATAAATGTTTATTGACTGATGACTGATTGATCCTAACCACAACCCTTCAATTATTTGAAGATTGAAATGGTCAGCATACTCCCATCATGTCATGTTATCCCCATCCCAGTGATTCTGAACTCCTAACTGTCATTGTGTAAATCTCAGTCTTTTCCCCCCAGTCCCTTGCTTCCATCCCTCTCTACTCGAAACTCCTTTTTCCCTCCTTCTATCTTCTTTGCTCTGATTGAGACCTAGCTTTTTCTTGATGACAGCTTCCCTGACCACTCCTTCCAGTAACGTTTGTACTTCTACTCATATCTCCTGACACACTGATCATGGTGGTGAAATCAAAATATTCCTTACTCTTTATTACAAGTTCCAGACTCTCCTGTTATGACTACCACTCATTGATATCTCTTCCTTTAAGGTTCATTCAATCCAAATTAATCACCCAATCAAGATTCTGGTAGCTGTTATCTCTTGATCCCCCGCCCCATTCTTACTTCCTCAATAACTCATAGCTTTTCCCTCTACCCCAACTAATACTCTCATACTAGGGGTCTTCACCATATATTGAAACTTTCTTGAAAACCCTAACTTCCCAGGTTAATTTTAGAAAAGCATTCTACTGAAGGTGCAATTTGGGCAGGTCTTGAAAGAAGCCAAAGGAGCTAGGGGAACAGGGATGAAGAGAGAGAGCATTCCAGGTAGGGGGGTCAGTCATTGTAAAGGTCTGGAGTGGGGAGGTGGACTGTCATGTGTGAAGAACAGTCTTCATATTAAGTTCTAGCAATATTTCATTTTGTAGGTGACAGGGAGCCTCTGGAGTTTAATGAGTCATGGTAGTGGTGGTGGAGGTGATACGGTCAGATCAACACTGTGGGAAAATCTCTTTGGCAGCTGAATGGGAGGTTGGATTGGAATAGGAGACCCCTGAGGCAGGGAAACTCATGGACATTAAAGGATAATCATCCTGATGAGAGATACTAGAATTGTGACTGTGAATGGTGAAGACATAAGTGGCTTTATAAACCTTTTAGTGTTATGTAAATGTGAGGTATTATTAAACAACCTCCTGCAGAGCAATAAAGGATACTTTTTAATATAACTTTTTATAAACACACACATTTTGAATGCCAGAATATTCTGCTTTTCCTGGTAAGTAGGCCCTTCTGTTGTGAAGTCGAGTCATATGTGTTTCAGCAAAGGCTTCAAACCTCCAGTGGATAGAGAAACAGAGACCTCACTATTCAAGCCTGGTCTGGAGCACACAGATGCCTTGTTTTGGTTCTGCTGACCTTTCCCTTCTGGTTTTGAGTTTAGTGTTGTAAGGAAAATGCTGGGCTCTGAGATCTGCTCTTGTAGGGCAGTCAGAGTCTGGGATTGAGCTGGTTCCTCTGCTCAGTAATCATTGATATTGCTTGTAATATTGCAGATATTCAGTGCACACTTGAGTGACTCTTTTGACTATATTTCATTCACCCTCCCAATACTCCCCACGAGTCTCTGGGTTAACATTTGCAATCTTGTAGGTGTGTCTCCATCACCCCAACACGGGAGAAAAACAGGTGCTCACAAAATGCCTTTTCTATACTCCCCTTCTATGACTTGATCTTTGTATTTTATGTCTTCATTAAAACTTATCTAAAAGGGTGATAGGTAGGCAGGACCGAAGTCATAATTTTACAGGAGCCCATTAGACAGACGCAGCCATAAATCCTGTTTAAACCCTTTCCAAAAATAAAAGGAAATATGAGAACAATTCAAGACATTCAGGCAGTAACTCTAAGTTATGTCTGAAAGCAATCTGCAGCTCTCCCTTCTCTGGGTAGCCGGAAGGCAAGAGAAGCAGCTTTCACTCATCACACCTACGCTGGGTGGACCTGCCAACGACAGCCCTTGGAAGTAATCACTTCTTGCAAAATGACAGTGTAAAAATAAAAAAAATAAATAAAAAAGGAAACTATTTAAAATGGGTTATATTTTTTTGGGGGGTGGGGAATGTGGTTCAATGTTGATATACAGTGAAAAAGTAGGGAAGCTTTGAAAAAAAAAAAGGCCACTCTGGGTTGTTAGAGCAAGCTAATTCCTATTGATTACTGCCTTGTTCCTGTGCAGCAAAGTTGAAAGGGCTTGCTGGGCATTCTAAGAAGGGAAAAGAACAGCTTGGAAACATTCTGCAATTCTGATTATCTAACCACCCACATTTCATAACCATGCTCTTTATTTCATGGCAGTCTTGCTTGCTTTTTTTTTTCTTTAGCGTTTAACTTGAGTTTGAACCCAAGCACCTGAAACTGTCTCATTTTATTAGATCCAAATTGCTTTCCTTCGCTTGGTAGACATTATCTAAGTTCATGTGTTAAAAAAAAAGAAACAAAACAACCTTCTGATAATATTTATTAAGGAAAAGGTGATTATTTACATACAGAAGGACTTCATACTTGAGAAGCATTCATTTACTTTTAATTAAATTTTATATTAATCAGCTAACGAAACCACAAAGCTTCTGTGAAAGTTTCTTTTAATTGTTGCTTGGATGAAGTCAGGTGGATGGATGGTTGGCTGGCTTCCTCAAGCTTTCCTAGAGCACTTTACTTGGGTACTTCCTTTGTTCTTATGCCGTTTAACTTAATATCACAAGCATTTATTAAAAATTGCCTGCAATGTGCCATGTACTGTGTGGGATTCTGGGGAATACGAGAACAAAAATGAAAACAATTCTCGCCCTCTAGGAGTTCACATCCTACTGGAGAAAGGCAACATGTGCACAGGTAAGTGGATTGGTGAGCTCAAACCCCTTTCAGACTTTGCCAGTGTATCTACATAAGAAAGGCCTCAAATCTGACTAGGTAGGATGAATGCTAGGTAGGAAGGACAAATACCTTTTGTCTGCCTTGACTGAGCCTTTTCTCTGGCACAGGCCTTTTATCTGCCTACCCATCTACATGGGAAAGTGAAAGGGCTTAGGAGTTGAGAAAATTGGGGAACCCCAAGCCCTGGAGTTCTTCATAGTTATTAGACAAATAGCCCTTACATCATGAATAATCACAGGGTGGTGGTGGTGACAATAATATTCTAGACTTCAGAGATTTAAATCAGGAGGCATTAAGAAATGTCTACCAGAAGGTAAGCAGTGTCTGAGTAAGAGATCCTAGCTCTGGCACCAAGAAGTTGGGTTCAAAGAAAAGAGGGCACCTAAGTACTACAACATATTTGGGAGCTCTCTTCTAGTTATGAAGAGCTGGCATCTGTGTTCAGAATCTTTTGCTAGAGATGAGAGTCAAGACTTTTAAGAGAATAAAACAGGTGATTATGTAAGGGATTTAAAAAAAGGACCGAGAATGATATTTTAGGATTGATGCTGTTCTTGTGGCCAAGAAAAGCTATCTTCCTCTAAGAGCTATAGAAAAACCTTTAACTTTTGAACTGAAAGAACATTGCAGACCAACTCCTCTCATGAGAAACAGGTGGCTGAGGACTTCTGCAGAAGCCAGAAGCTAGAAGTAGGAAAAAGCTTCCTAGGTCATGCCCAGTAGACCCATGTTTGGGAAAGCCAGCATGACAACATCTGGTAGAACAATAATCAGCTAGCTGAGCAGGGCTCGGTGGAGCATCATCTGGTACAGACCATGTGATCAGGAGAGATACTCCAGTGGATCTGCATCTGGTGGAAACCAGTGAAGAGCAGCCATCAGTGGCCCAGTATCATCAACAGCCTGAAAAGGTTCTGTTCCCCACAATTGTTAGCACCCCTACCACCGAAATTTCTTTTTATTCACTTTGTATATTTGCTTTGTAGGTATCTGTGTACATGCATGGATATATGATATATTTACATTCATATATTTTACTTATGTGATTCCTGGCAGTTCCAGTGATCTATGGTTTGAAATCCACTTAAAATTCTAGCTCACATGCTTTTGAGATGAGATTTGATGGGAGCTAAGTATTCTAAGCAAAGGAAGTGAAGAAGGAAAGCATTCCGGGTATGGGGGAAGAACATTTGCAAAGGCACAGAAGGACGAGACGGGCCGTCATTCAGGGGGTGCTGTAAGTAGGCCAATTTGTATGGAACAAAGTGGATGAGGGAGATAATATGAAATATGCCTGGAAAGAAGGTCATATGCTACCAGTATCATTTGTGAGTGTGTGTATACATCTTATCCTCCTTTTTATAAGCTTTAGGGTCAGGGACTGTGTCATTTTAAAAAATCTTTGTAGACCCAGTGCTTAGTAAGTGCCTTGAATACTTTTAAAAAAATACTCTAAACAAGTTGAATTAAATTAAGTCAGCACAGAATTTGAGACAGAAGTCTGATCATATTGAATTTTTTTTTTTTTGAAAAAGAAACAAGACAAAAAAAGAATAGCAACCCAGGAAGGAGTTTAAAAATGACCTAGTATTTGCTCTTGCTACTAGATAAGAAATGAACTCAGATATATGACATGAAAAAAGTTTTCTGCATTATTTTCATGAGATTAAATATGGCATGTGTTCCACTTCTCTTCAGCTAATTAGCACCAACTACCCAAAGGATAATGACACAAGTAATCAGAGCAGAATTAGGCCAGTTTTTGTAACACTATAAAATATTGCTTATTAAGCACTTACCTGCAGAAGGACTGGTTCTAGGATCTGCCTCATGAGAGCTAAGTAGATAGAGGCTCAATTTTGTAGGAATTCACCATTTAAAATGCTAAGTAGCAGCACAGGCAACATAGAAAAGAATAAATAGCTATCTATACAAAAATACCAACAGCTCCTCGACTGTACAGAGTCAGGATCCAAGAAAATGTCAGTGGGCTAGTATAATGGACTAAATGTAGTAAGATGAGATCTGTAGGGATAGAGATAAAGTCCTGCAGTTTCATTTAGCTGCACAAGCAAATGATAGAATAGTTGGTTTGAAAATGACCCGGGGTTTTTAGTGGACTACAAGTTCATTAGGAGTCAATACTATGATATGACAGCCCAAAATCTAAACAGGACCTTAGGGGAAGAATGGACAGGTTGAGTGCTTAGAAGAAGGAAGGCAGCAATTCTGCTGTACTCTGCCCTGGTCGAGCTACCTCTGTGGGGAAATTGGAGAAAGAACATATTTTTCTTCTTGGAATTTTCTTCAGTCCTTGAGGATGTAGATACAAGTGAGGCTCCTACTTTGAGATGCCCATGGAACTGATGGCTCTCCTTGACCTCTTTCCATTCTGCCATAGCTCAGCCTTCCTTTTCTTTCTCCTTTTCAGGTAGTCACTGTGCTGCTGATTTTGTCTGATTTAACCCTTGATGTTCCCAGGCTTTCATTTCTGCCATCAGATCTCTGCAATTTTTCCTTGCTTCCAAATTAGCTCCTCCTTTTATACATTTCCCCCAGAATGTGACCAAGTCCTTTACCCAATGGGACCAGACTGTCTGTTGTACCTAACTGAAATGTCTTTGATTCAAAGAGGTGTCCAAGCCTTGTTCAAACCTAGTGAACGATCCAGGTGTATTCTCTCCTGATTAATATATCAGGCCTAAATAGCTGATAGGTGTCTCGTGTGATAAATGTATTAGGGCTTAGCATCCTGATACTTACTTTAAATGGGAGGAGGTGATTTGATTGATTTACTCAGTGGATTGCCATCTTTGTAGGAATCATAGAATGTCAGTTTTGGAAGAGACCTTAGAGGTTGAACCTCCTTATTTTTTTTTTAATCAAAGAAACTATATCTCAGTGAAATTCGCTAACTTTCCCAGGGTCACACAGGCGCTAGGAGCCAGTGCTTGTAATCTCATCTCCTAAGTCTAAATTTAGTGCTCTCAACACAATATTGTAGAACTCCTTCTGGAAGTGTCCTTTTATTGTTTTTTTACTGTTGTTGTTCTCTCTCATTGTTATGACTTTTGTCTGATGCCACTCTGGAAAATACAGCAAATCTTTGTTTCACTGTGCTTGGCACATTGTTATAGTTCATTCCATAAGAGGGAATTTTAAATACACACTGATTTTATGCAGGGGCACGCCTAGATCATGGGTTGAGTGTGTCAGCACACTTTGGGGGAGCATTCCCATTAGCTCTAAGAAAAGGTTTTGGGGAAGGGGAGCTGGTACATTCTTAGCCCCTACTCTAAGCATTTCTGTTATTTCAGATGGGAAAATGTGAATGAATCTGTTATGTTTTGAACCATCAGCCTCTTTGTTACCTTTGACAAAACACACATCCCTATTTTAATGATTTATGCTTTGGAGTAAAAAGACAGAGATGTTTAACAACCAGGATGGAAGCAACTTAGGATGGGCCTACATAAAAAGCCAGTTCCCTGTAATACCCCTTCCCCCCTATCCCCTAATACCCTACTTTTACTTCACTGTCTGTCACCATTCAGGCCTAGTGCTTGGTCCACTAGTACTACCTACGGCCATCACTGCCATTTTCCTCCTTTTCTTGGTTTTCCTGATCTACCTGTCTCATGGAAGGGAATCTTGCCTTTCACCTGCCCCTTAGCTTGTCATTCCTGGAATACTACAGACTATCCCTTAGGTTAGCAAAGGGATTATTTTAGGTTTTTGTTTGTTTGCTTTTAACTTTTATTAGCTACAGAGAAAAGGATAAGTTTATAGTAATGAACACAAAGCATAATATCCACAGTGGAGCATAGAACTCAAAGAGTTAACAAAGCCAGTGAGGGCCTAGAATGAAATGGCCATGGCAGCTGGGGCTTGAGCATTGTTAAGCAGTCAGTAGGAAACCAGGCAGTCAGGCTGGTAATGGAAGAAGGGTGACAAGGATGATGAACATGCAGAAATGAAGAGTAAGGTGGAATAATGCTAGCACCAATATTACTGCTACTAATAGCTATCATTTCTATAGCACTTTGAGGTTCAAAAGCACTTTGCAAATATTATTTTTCACAACTACAAAAAGTATGTACTATTATTAACCTCATTTTACAGATGAGGAAACTGAGGCTTAGAGAGGTTAATGTGGCTTGTCCAGGGTCCCACAGCTAATAAGTGTCTGAGGTAGGATTTGAACTCAGGTTTCTTGACTCCAAATTCGGCACTCTAATATGCTACCTCTCTGAATCATAAATTTAGAGGTGGAAGGGATTGTAGAAATCATCTACTTCACCCCCTTCATTTCATAGATGAGGAAACCTTGGTCATCTGAGATTAAGTGACTTGCCCAAGGTGGTGAGTAGCAGTTCTAGTATTTGGAGTCCAAATTCAGCACACACCGTCCCCTGAGGAACTCTGTAGTGGGAAGAGCACTGGCCTGGGTGGCAGTAAGTTTGGGTTTTATATTCCAGGAACTTTAATAAAGGGCTGTTGGCTCAGAGCTCTGCCCCAGTCTCTTTTATTGTAGGTTGGACAATTATAATCCCCGCAGAAATACACACACACACACACACACACACACACACACACACACACACAAAATTCACTAGCTATTCACTAGCTATATAACCTTGGGCAAGCCACTCTAGGAGTCTGGGGCCTGGCTCATCAGGGTCTTGTGCTGGTTCTGAAGTTGACATTATCCAGTGACAGTCTTAAAAGCTCTTGGTGCTCTGGGCCAGATGATGCATTATTGCAGCGACACTGATCGCAAGAACTAGGGCGTGGGAAAGTTGGCCAGACTCACCAATGGACTCAAAGTACGCTACAAAATGGAGTCACTGACTATGTCATTATTACTGTCTCAGGGCCATTGGGAGTCAAGTGCTTTGCAAACCTGAAAGCCCTTTAGAAATGTCAACTATTTTCACTATTGAATTTGGAGTCAGGAAGTTCAGTTTTTAATTCTACCTCTGCTAAAAATGACTGGTATGACTGTGGGCAATTCAGTTACCCACTTGGTGGTTCTGTTCTCCTGCAAAATAAGGGATTTGGATTAGATAAAGTCTTTTTATCTAAATCTGATAGGATCATAGATATTGAACTGGAGAGGACTGGGCTAGTGCTGATAAGGGACATTTTTGAAGTCACGGTCATTGAGGTCAACTACCATGCTTGCTCACAAAGTGATCTTGGGTGCCCTTTTCAGACAGTACTTTGGGCTGACTTATTCTTGTATAGATAGGAAGAGAAGATGTGATCTGGAGAGGCTGGTGAGACTTGACAAGATCATAGGATGAGGTTATTCTTCTTACCTTGAAGACATCTCTAAGTTTCTTATCAATGATGATACAGTGGCTAGAACTTGGAGTCAGAAAGATCTGAGTTTGAATCCTGCCTTAGTCACTTATTAACTGTGACCTTGGGCAAGTCATTTAATCTCTTTTAGCTTTAGTTTCCTCATCTGTAAAACAGAGATAATAATAACCCCCACTTCATGGAGTTGTTTTGAAGATCTTATGAGATTTTATGTGTGTGTGTGTGTATTTCTGAGGGGATTATAATTGTCCAACCTACAATAAAAGAGACTGGGGCAGAGCTCTGAGCCAATGGCCCTTTATTAAAAGATCCATGATTCCCTCTAATGAAGTGGACTTCAGATCTTTCTCATGATCTGTGATGCCCTCTTCTTCTAGGGCCTTATTTTTATAAGGTTTGATACCAGATTTGATACCTCAATGCTCAAAAGGGGCTACAAAAAATACAGAGTTCCATTGGTTAATGGACTTTGCTTTGAGGTCAAAAAAATAATGATATATCGGCAGGGAGGTCACAGGTTGAGCAAAGCCTGGGTCATCTCCACAGACTAAGCAGACATAATATGGCCATTTGCTCATGTTGGACAAGAGAGAGTGGTCTGAAGGTACAAAAATAAGTTGGCAGACTTTCCAAAGCATCAAGGTATCCCACCCATGCTGGGTTTGGACATGGAATTTGAGCAAAACAGGATGAAGATATCTTTGTCAGCATTCTTGTGGTTATGCAAGAGAGCCTCATAACTTGGTAAATAAGTAGTGAACATTATATTAAAGTTTGGGGCCTACTATAAGAACCTATCTCATCTAATTATCCCTATATGATTTATGTAAAATATCAAACTGATTAATACTGATTGGAATAGAGTAGGGGTCCAAATGAATTATTTCTCACATTTACATACCTTAAAGTACTATATAAATGCTAAATATTATTACATTGACTTTTTTTTGCGTGTATGCATATGATTAAGTTCATAAGAAAGAAGAAATTTTAAAATAAGGCACCCTTCTATTCAAGGTATGGACATTTTCATTGAGGTAACTTTTTGCTGTTCATTTGTTTAAGTTGTATCTGACTCTCTGTGACTCTGTTTAGGGTTTTCTTGGCAAAGATACTGGAGTGATTTGCCATTGCCTTCTCTAACTCATTTTACAGATGAAGAACTGAAACTAACAGGGTTAAGTGACTTGTCCAGGGTCACACAACCACTAAAGTGCCTGAGGCTGGATTTGAACTTTGCAACCTAGCTGCCCATTGAGGTAACTAATGAAGTATTGAAAAGTAGCCTGCCCAATGGCAAGTTTAAAAGATAAGTTTGTTTAAGCCTTAAAGGGCCCTCCCTATGGGAGAAGTAGACATCTCCATTGACAATGAGATGATTGATGGCATCTTCTCTCCTGGGTAAGATGTGGGAATATTCTTGGTCTAGGTACTTGTTAATCCACTGAGCTGCAATAGATAACCCAGGGCTCTTGGACTTGGGCTTATATAAAAGGAGCAAACATCTGACAAAGAAATCAGAGATCAAGAGAGAGATCGTCAGTGACAGGGCAGACTTGGGTCCAAGAAGTGCTTGTCTTCAAAGATGGCAGAAGCCAGAGATAGCCATGGAGAAGTAAGAACTCCTAGTCCCAGTCTCCTGCTGAGAAGAAATGTGCAACCCAATTTCCTAGTTCTAGTCTCTCGGGAAGAGTTCAAAAATTGGGCCTATTTAACTCCAAGTTTCTATATTTTTCCTTCTAGAGAGATGAGAACACATATCATTTGTGTTTCCAAACCCATTACTCTGGAAAGAAAAGGAACAAACAGATGGCTGTGATGGAGGCAATGTGGCAGAGTGGAAAAATATTGGATTTGGAGTCAGTGGACCAGAGTTCAAATACGAGCTCTGCCACTTACACTATTTGAAGGACCTTGAGAAAGTCACAACTTCTCTGGGCTTAAGTTTCCTCCATTATATAATGAAGGGTTCTACTCAATGACCTTGGAGCTACTTTCCGCCTCTAAATCTGTAATATAGAGGAAGGAGATCTAAGACAAGTGCTAATGAGTGAAAGGGATCCCAGCCTCACACTCTTGTCCATTCTTTCTGTCCTCCCTCAACCATTCTGAGCTCCTGTATACACTACACTAGAGGCCAGTTTCTCAACCTTCCCATTGCCCACCCCCCAACCCCACCCCTACCACTCCACCTACATATCACAGGAACAGAGACCCAGACCTTCAAGAGATCTTAAACGCCATCAAGTCTAACCTCTTATTTTAAAGATGAGGAAACAGAGTGAGAGGGATCAAGTGACTTGCATAACTCCACGCAGATAGTGAGGGTCAGAGGTCAGATTTAAACCTGGGTCCTCTGACTCTTTCCACTGTTCCATACTACTTAGTTTCTTGACATTCCTGAATACCTTCTGTAGAAGTGAAATCAATTGCTTTCCTCTCCAGCCTTGCTCAGGCTGTAAGAGACAATCTTCTCATAGGAATAGAAGCATTGTAATCTCTCCCCTTCCCAGCCCCCACAGCCCCCTGATCTCCTTACTCTGTACACCTCTGCTTGATGTGCTGATATGCCAATGAACTAAGAATTTAATTCAATTTTATTGCACAATAACTCTTAATGACTCATGGAAATCAGAGGCTTAAATGTGGAGTTTTTCAGTTCCTGAAGAACGGTCATGCTTTGATCTGAAAACACACTCAGGAGTCTACTTCTTATTTACAGAGTTATCACCTATGCACTTGTTATGTGTCAACCCAGTTCCCATTATGAACTGAACCTTTTCAGTGGAGCCAGGGTAAGGGGGGGATCAGTAGGGGTTGTACTTTTCGAGACCAGAATGTTTAACTCACTTTCAGAAGTTGTGCCAAATGAATCAGAAAAGAGGCACTTTGCATAAGGAAAACCTTGGAAAGACTGAGCAGTTGTGTAGCTGTATTTGTGTATTAAGGAAACTGTCATGTATTCTATTGTTCATTCGGTTGCGTGGTGTCTAGGATTTTACCTTGTCAAACTCATTCAAAATCATACCTTGTAGGGAATCCATGTAGAAAAAAGAACACCTGTGATAGACACATTTCTATGTTCTCATGGAGGTGTAAAGCAGAGGAATGACAATAATAGCTCACATTATGGTATAGCTCTTTAAGGATCTGAAGAACCTATAAAAAAATCCAAAGTAATTTACTGACATTTATTGTTTCATTTGATCATCTGTGATGCAGTCAGTGGAAGTATTCTCATCCCCATTTTACAGATGAGGAGAGATGAAGTCATTTCTCCAAGGTCATATAAACTAGTAAATGGCAGATCACTGGTCTTTTAATGTCAAATCCAGAAATTTTTTTTCTTCAGTGCCATTATTCAGAGGAGAAGAAATTAGTCCCTTAATGATGAATTACCATTGGCAGGTTTCAACCACATTTCCAGAAAGGGTCTCCAAATGCTCTACATACATTGATTATGGTGGATAAATGGCTCTAGTCCCAACTCAGACCTCCCAAGGGCAAATTCTATACAGGGCCAAGACATTCCAGTAATTGAAGTATCCCAATGAGACCATGTCCCCATTTTCAACTACATCAGTCTTTTTCAGGGTGGCCTATAAATAATTGTTGAGACCTTAAGTGGAACTGTGACTTGTAATAATAATAATAACTAGCATTTATGTAGAACTTCAATGTTTGAAAAGTGCTTTACGTATGCTGTCTCATTTGATCCTCACAACAGCCCTATGACGTAGATGCTATTATTCCTATTTTATAGATGAAGAAACTGAGGCCAAGAGAGGTTAAATGACTTGCCCAGAATATTGCAGCTAATAAATGTCTGAGGCAGGATTTGACCTCAGGTCTTCCTGACACCAAGTCCAGCACTCTGTCCACTGTGCCATCTATCTGCCTATTCATAGATGGTGATTAATGTGTTACTCAGTGATAGCCATAATAGTCAGAAAATCTAAATTACCTAGCAAAATTTTGGGTGCTTTGTATGGATGATGTGAGAGTAAATGAAATCATAGCTCTGAGGTATTTTAACGCATTAGGGATATAAAAACAATAAATGTAGAACCTCATAATTATCCTTTTTTTCTTGTCTCCACTTTGCTAGTATTGTATCTGTGATTATTTTTTTAAGTACTCACTGTGATGAGATCCAGAACTACCCTGGCCCCTCTGGAGCATCTGAGGCAGTTAATCCTCCCGTGTCCTTCCATATCTAGTAATTGTGATGTGTGACCTTGGGCAATGAAAGATGATGCCTTTTCTGTGCAAGATTTGTCTGGAGGAGGGGCCTATTTCCTACAGGTGTCTGAGACAAGTACCTATTGCTAGGAAATAATGATTTCCCCAACAGACCGGAATACTTTTCTTCCAGTTCCCAGGGATTTGCCAGTCCTTAATGGGTTCCACTGCCATAAAGAATTTTACGAAAAGTACTGGGATGTCAAGAGTCCTGGGAATCATGGGAATTTATAGGCTGATCTTAATTTTTCTAAGCACTCCCAGACAGACAAAAAAATGACAATGTATCCAATTTGGTCCAATTTTAAGAGTAACTTAGAGGAAAGAGCTCTTATTAGGGAGTCAGGAGGTGATGATTCTGCCAGTCGTGAACTATGTGACTTTGGACAAGTCATTTCACCTCTACAGTCCTCAGTTTGCTTGGTAATAAAATAAAGAAGTTGAAAGATTTTTTGAGATCCCGTTCAGCTCTAGCCTTCTATGATTCTAAATTCAAGAGGATACAGAGAACAGAAATGAAATCAGAAATAATATAGTACCATGAAGACCTAAGAGTAATACGTTGTGACGTTTAATTAGAAAAGATGTTAAGGTATGTGTATGAGTTATCTCAATGAGAACAGTTTCTTTCCTCACTGGACAGAATTTGAGGAAATAACCTTGAATTACAGTAAGGAAATACATACACATATCCTAATCACAAAATGCGATGGATTTCTTTTAGATCTCATCTTTTTGGAATTTTCTGCAGCATCTGATCAATTCCTCTTTAGTACTTCCCCCCTTTCTCTCAGTAGATTACAATCTTCCTATGGGCTGCTGCTATTTCATTTTTCATTCTGTCCTAGGCACTTAAAATAGTACCAGAAATAGTAGAGAAGGAGTTTATGGAAACACTGCTAAAGAAGCATGGAACTCTTCCTTTAGAATAAGAGGTTCTTACCCTGAGGTCTGATAACTTAAAAAAAGATTTTGGCAACAATATTTAATATAAGTAGTTTTGTTTGTAATTCTATGTATTTTATTTCATGCATTTAAAATCACTATTCTTTGAAAGATCCCATAGGTACCACCAGACTGCTATATGGTGCACAGAAGGTTAAGAACACCTGTCTTAGACTGTAGTATACATATAATCTGAGAAGTCATCTTGCCCATCTACCTGTACTTTGGCTAGGCCTCATGAGAGACAGAAAGAGAGTCATAAAGTGCTGGGCTAGGGGTCAGGAAGATTTGGGTTCAGATTCCATCTTACTTGATATGTGAACCTGGACAATTTACTTAGTCTCAGTTTACTCATCTGTGAAATGGGGATAATAATAGTAACTACCTCATAGATTTGTTGTGGGTATCAAAGGACATCATACACACATATGTATACATATATGTATATTATAAATATCTTTACAAATCTTAAAGTGCTATGTACATATTAGGTATTATTTTAGTAAGTACTTAACGCACGCTTATTGAATTGAATTGAATCATGGCCTCTTTTCTCCAATCCCACTGTTCTCACCTTAGTTTAAAGTCTTTTCATCTTTCTCATGGATTACTATAACAATCATAACTGGTTTCCCTGCCTCTAAGTTCTTCCTTTTCCAATCTATCTTTCATGTTGCTGTCAAAGGAGTTTCATTAAGCCATGAGTCTGCTCACGTTAATTCACCGGCTCAAAAACTGTCAGTGGCTTTCCACTGCTTACAAAATAAAATACATACCTATTAGTTACCAAGTCAACAAACACTTACTGCATGGTTACTATGTGCCAGGCACTGCTGTAAAAGCTGGGGATACACACAGAAGCAGAAAGACAGTTCCTGCTTTCAAGGAGCTGACTTTCTAATCAGATGAGGTGGGGACATGGTATGTCTTAGAGAGGAATAAAGACATTGATGGACTGGGCCCCCTCCTTGAAACGGAGGTTCTGGAAGGAACTAGGCAATCACAAGGGAGAAGTTTCAGGGGCTGAGAGTACTTAGGCCACTAGAATGGTAGTTAAGCCCTTCAAAATATGACTCCAATCTATCTTCCCAGTCTTATTTCATACCACTTGCCCTTCACCCTCCTTGGATCTTTGCTAAATTACACTAGTTACTGTTTGGTAGTCTTACCCCTTCCAGACCCCAAGGACTCGCCCACTTCATCTTTCAAGCCTGGAATGGGCTTACCCCATGTTACTGACTGTTAAAATCCTTCTCTTCCACTATGGCCTAGCTCAACTCTTACTCTTTTCATAAAGATTTCTCTGACACCCCCTTACTTCCAGAAGTTAATCATTCTTCCTTAAATCTGCTCCTTTTCTTTCACCTCTACTAGGCCCTTACACATATTCTAACTTGTACTAATTATTTGGGCCCATCCATCATCCACCCTACTAGGACATTAGCTCAGTGAAGGCAAGGACCATGTTTATTTCACCTGTATATCCCCAATGCCTAGCACAGTCCCTTTACACATAGGGTATAGTTGGAAGGGCCTTTAAAGGCAGTGTTGTCTAATGGAAAGTATTGGATTTGGGAAACCCAAGTTTGAATCTTGGCTCTAGTCCTTACTACCTTTGTGATTTTGAGTAAGTCCCATTATCTTTCTGAATCTCAGTTTCCTCATCTATAAAATGAGGATAATAATATAATAACTTTTTGTTGTTCAGTTGTGTCTAACTCTTCATGAAACTATTCAGAATTTTCTTGACAAAGAGCAAAAGCTAATTTTTTTTTTCAGATGAGGAAACTGAGGGAAACAGGGTTAAATGACTTGCCTAGGGTCACACAACTAGTAAGTATCTGAAGTTAAATTTGAACTCAGGTCTTCCTGACTCCAGGCGCAGTGCTCTATCCATTGTGCCACCTAGCTGTCCCATTAAAATACTTGCCTCACAAGATTATTGTGAGGAAAGTGTTTTGTAAGCCATAAATCACCATAAAAATTTAAGCTCTTAAGATCTAATCTAGCTCTTTTATTTTACAGATGAAAGAATTGAGATCCATAGCAGGGACTTAATAATTGTTTACTGAATTGAATCTTTTGATTGTAAGGGTGGCTAAATACTAGATAGGCTACCTGAGGGAGTTAGAGAATTACCATCCCTGGAGATCTTTAAAAACAAGAGAGAACAGCTCCCCATCCTTGGGGGATAATTTAGGTATAGCTTTTCCTGGAAACAGGATGTGGAAAATGATCTTTTCTTTCTTTTATGGTTTTTTCGTACCTACAAATAGACAATGATAGGTAGTATTTATATAATGCTTTAAAGTTTGCAAAGTGCTTTATGAATATTATCTAATTTTATCATCACAACAACTCTGGGATGTAGGTGTTATTATTACTCACATTTTATGAATGAGGAAACTGGATTTTGTTCAGTTATTCAGTCATGTCCAACTCTTTGTGACCCCATGTATTATAGGCCCTTCTATTCTCCACTATCTCTCAAAGTCTGTCAAAGTTCATGTTCATTGTTTCCATGATGTTATCCATCTCATCCTCTGTCATCCCCTTTTCCTTTTGCCTTTATCTTCCTCAATTTCAGAATCTTTTCCAGTGAGTCCCATCTTCTCATTATGTGGCCAAAGTATTTAAGCTTCAGCTTCAGTTTTTTACCTCCCAGTGAATAGCCTGAATAGCTTTGACTATATGGACCTTTGTCAAGAAGGTGATTTCTCTACTTTTTATATGCTGACCTGATTTTCCAAAGCTTTCCTGCCAAGGAGCAAGCATCTTTTAATTTTATGGCTGTGGTTGCTATCTGTAGTGATCTTTGAGACCAAGAATATGAAATCTGACACTGC
This sequence comes from Vombatus ursinus, assembly GCF_900497805.2. Lineage (NCBI taxonomy): Eukaryota > Metazoa > Chordata > Mammalia > Diprotodontia > Vombatidae > Vombatus > Vombatus ursinus. The sequence goes on from NW_020954591.1 coordinate 4,943,969, forward strand.
TTCCATTTCTTCTCCCTCTATTTGCCAGGAAGTGATGAGATCTTTGGTTTTTTTTTTATGTTAAGCTTAAAGCCAGCTTTTACACTCTCCTCTTTTACCCTCCTCAAGAGGCTTCTTAATTCCTTTTTACTTTCTGCCACCAGAGCGGTATTGTCTGCATATCTGAGATTGTTAATGTGTCTCCCAGCAGCCTTAATTCTGACTTTTGCTTCATCCAGCCTGGCATTTTTCATGTTGTGCTATGAATATATTGTAAATAAGGTGACAAGCCTTTTCATACTCCTCTTCTAAACTTAAAATAATCAGTTGTTCCATGATCAGTTCTAACTACTGCTTCTTGATTTGCATACAGGTTCCTCTGGAGAGAAGTGAGATGATCTGGTACTCCCATCTCTTCGAAGACTTGACACATTTTGTTGTGATCCACACAGTCAAAGGCTTTAGTGTAGTCAAGGAAGCAGAAATAGATGTCTTTCTGGAATGCCATTGTTTTCTCCATAATCCAGCAAATGTTGGCAATTTGGTCTCTAGTTCCCCTGCCTCTTTGAAAAAGAGACTGCTTTTCCATTAATTTTCAGTTCACATATTGCTGAAGCCTAGCTTGCAGAATCTTAAACATGACCTTGATGGCAAGTACAATTATTCAGTAATTTGAACATTATTTGGCATTGCCCTCATTTAGGTTTGGGATATAAGCTGATCTTTTTCAATCCAGTGGTCACTGTTGAGTTTTCCAAATTGGCTGGCATATTGAATGCAGCACTTTGACAGCATCATCCTTTAGAGTTTTTAGTAGCTCATCTGGAATTATATCTCCTCCACTAGCCTTATTGTTAGCAATGCTTTCTAAGGTCCGCTTGATTTTTCCAGGATGTCTGATTCTAGATCAGTAATCATACCGTCATGGTTATACCTTTCTTGTATAGTTATTTTATGTATTCTTGCCACTTTTTAATCTCTGCAGGTTAAATACCTTGTCCAGGGTCACACAAATAGTAAGTGTCTGAGGTTATATTTGAACTCAGATTTTCCCAATTCCTGGTCCAGCACTCTATCCACTGTGCCAACTATCTGCCTAAATTATACTAAATGCATACAGATATCTGAGGAATGGTCTGGTTAGCAACTAATGACCAGGGTGGTCACAGGGTGATTTTGGTTTTGGCCAAATGAACTCTTTAAAATCATCTACTAAGTCATAGGGGAATTGCTTTCTTTATTAGTTGAAGGAAAGTTTATATCAATGAAGTATTGAAAAATGTTTCCATAAATTGCTGGTTGATTAGTAGCTGATTAGTTGATTAGTAGCATTGATTATCAGTGCTGATCAAAGAGGTACATAAGGAATTATCTCTGAAAATCAACTAACCTATCACCTTCCTTAAAGGTGGTATGAAAGCTTCTTTTTTGTTAGTCTATCTTCTTGAATAGAAAAAAAAGTAAAATCAGAGCACTTTTTATAATAAAAGACTTGTTCAAATTATGTTCAAATGGCCAAAAGTCTACAGTTAAAATTAGTTCTCTGATTTCTTTGAAGGCAAATTACAGCTTTGTTATTGTGACAACATCTCAATTAGAAGATACTACTCCTATTAGTCATATAGATTGTCTACATGATGCCATTAATTCACACATTTGGAAGATTTGGGTGACTTGATCAGTTCTTTTTAAAAATTTTTATCTGGATTCTTGGTCAGTATCATATAGTTAGATTCAAAGTCACATAGCAAGAACTTTAGAGACTGTTGGAAAATGCTCCAACTTTGGTCAGTAGCCAAGCTTGCAAAGGGAGAGGTTAAAGGAATTGGTTAAGTTTGTTGATTTCTCTGAACATTTTTAGAAATGGAATTTTGGAAATTGGTCTTTCATCCTCTTTCAAAATAAATACAAGCTCCACATTTTCCTTATTATCTTCCTTATTATCTTAGTTATCTTTTTTACTTTTTTGGGGGGGGAACAATAGAGAGTCTGAAACTGGTCACTTGATACCTGTTTAAATGATTGAACAAAGAAATCAAATAACCTGCTATAATTCAAGTCAATAAACATTGATTAAGCACCTGCCATTCAGCAAGACAATTGTAAGCTGTTTAAATTTTTAGCAGCTATCAATAGAGAGAGAGACCCTGGGACTCTTCTTCTGTTCATAGAGTGAGGTCTCTGCGTATGTCTGTGGTGAGAAAGCCATATCACAGAGAACTCTGCCTCTCTGCTGTGCTGCCGTGTTCAAGTCTCTTTCTACCCCCCCCAAAGTCCCAACTGGTTTTCCTGGGTGAGTGTATACATGTTCCTCTAAGCCAGGGTCTCACACATTAATCAAGAGATATTCTTTATCTTCATGTCTCCAGAAGATCAGGTTTCCTAAGGTCAGATGGGAAGGAGCTCCTAGTTTGTCTTTAGCTCAAAGAGGTGAGAAGGAACTCATTAGATCATAGGATGGCAGAATTCAAACGGGAAAGAATTTTAGAGGTCATCTAGTTCAATTTACCCTCAATCCACTCATTTTACAGATGAGGAAACAAAAGCCCAGGGAGGCAACATGACTTGTCAAAGGTCATATAGGCAGTAGGTATCAGAGCTCAAATTCGATCCCAGGTCCTTCAACTTCAAAGTCAGTGATTTTTCCACTGTACCATGCTGTCTTGAGCTAGTTAGCTTGTTACCAGCAGCTGTTGGTAACTGATCCTAGAACAGTCTCTACTCATAATCATGCCTGAATACCCAGGTAATAGATATTATCCACTCAATACTCTAATCAGTGCTGAATAGGATACAAAGATGAGAGTAGGATTTAAGGATCATCCCTGTCTTCAAGGAGCTTATGATATAGTGCATAAATAACAATATAAATATATAAAAGGAACAAAATGCTATGAAAGTTAAGAGGAGAGAGAGTTCAATTCCTTCAAGTGTCATAAAATATAAGACACTTTACCAACCTCAAAGCACTATATAAATGCTTATTATTATTATTTCTAATAATACTAATAGTAATAATTCTGGTTAGGTGAATTTTGGAAGAACACATTAAAAAGATGTTGAGAGGAGGGAGAAATGAATTTTCTAAAATAAATGAGGTAACCTGTAAAGCACTTTGAAAATCTTAAAGTGCTACATAAATGCTATTATCATTATTATTATTAATTCTGAGTGGAGGTATTTTGGAAGGTCATGTAGAGGAAATGACATTTGAGTAGGGTCTTGAATGATGGATTCAACCAATGGAAAGGGAAGATTTTCAGGAATGAACAAAGACCTGGAGGCATCAAGGTGTTCTGGGGATGATGAATAGATCAGCCTGACTAGACAGTGGGGCATGTGAGGGAAATCAGTAGGAGAAAACACTGGAAAAGGTAACTTGGAGCCATATTGTTTGACTTTGAATGACAAATGTAAAATTTAGAATTAATTTGGTAGGCAATGGGGAGCCATTGTATATTTTTACTCCAGGATACTGGTGCACTTAGGTGGTGCAGTGGATAGAGTTCTGGGCCTGAAGTAGGAGAAGACTCATCTTTCTGAGTTCAAATCTGGCATCAGACACTTACTAGCTGTGTGACCCTGGGCAAGTCACTTAACCCTGTTTGCCTCAGTTCTTCATCTGCAAAATGTGCTGGAGAAGGAAATGGCAAATCACTGCAGCATCTTTGCCAAGAAAATCCCAAAATGGGGCCACAGAGAGTCAGAGATGACTGAAAAATGACTTACCAACAATAACAACAAAGTGATGAGTTGGAGAAGGGAGAGACATAAGGTAAGAAGAGTATCTGGGAAGCAAATGAAATAATATAAGTATAGTGTAATAAGGACTTTAATTAGGGAGGCAGCAATGGAGAAGAGGAAGGGGTGAGCCCCTCAGAGGTATTTTAGAGGTTGAATTAATAAGACTTGGTGAAAGGAGGAGTAAAAAGTGACTAATCCTAAGAACCTAACTATATAGCTTTTTTGTTCCACTGAACAGATGCACACAGTACATGCACCTATGATATTTCTAAGATGATGATTTTGCAGCATGTATGGAAATTTCTTCTTTATAATCTTGGCTTTCTGAGATCCAATTCACAGTAATCCTTTTTCCCCCTATATTATATGGATTAAGTCTTCTCTTCCAGTGTGACAGATTTAAAAAAAAAATGAACTAATGATTAGGTGCTCATATGACCTTCTTGCCTATATTATAAATAATAATGCCAGTTTCTGGCTGAATATTAAAAATTTACACTTTGTTTGCTATTTAAGATATCTGGGGAAAAATCCACAATTGAATTAAAGCCTTATGTTTAATCATAGGCCATGAAATTAGTTGGTATTACTAATGTTCTGCAACTGAGACCCTTAAGAAAGGATCTCAGTCCAAAATTACTGAAAACAATTTTAACTCAACCTGACCTTTGAGCTGATTACAAACCTTCCCTGCATCATTAATCCTGTCACAGCATAAGAAAAGGAAATAATCTCTACCTTCTACAATAAGTCCCTTATTTTATAAGACCCTCTCTCCCGACATCAAAGCTTTTGGAAGTTGATTTTAAGTGGCAGAAGATGTAGTCAAACTCTCAACAACTCCCTCTTTAGTTAGAGTTTTCTAAGACTATTTCTTCACACAAGATCCAATTTTCCCACTTTGGCCAAATTGAATGACCTTTCATTGGTTACTAGATAATAGTTTTGAGAGAAATGATCAGTTCTTTGATGGAATTTAGGACTAATTCCATGAAAGGCATTGAGTTTTTCTAAGAGTCAGTTTATTTACTTATTTATTTATTTTGGTTACACTTTGGACTGACTCTTTTATGGGTCATCAGCCTTAGATTTGGAGCTGGAAATAATATTAGAGATTTTTTTTAACTGCTCATTTTATAGATAAGCAAACTGTGTCCCCGATAGGTTGAGTGACTTACCTAGTTTTTAGCTTCTGAGTCAGGGACTAAATTAGAGGCTTCTGGGGTTTGGAAGATATAGGGTGGATAGGGAGGACCAAGGGATATAGGAAGCCATCAAGACCCTGTCTTTAGTTCCTTGCCTGGGGAGTATAATTTCATATATTTAATTATTTGTGTATGTGAAGAGGTAGACAAATTCTATGAAAAACCTTCTTGGAACCTACAAATTAAATCAATGTATCCTCTGATATTTGAGGATTTCAGTGAAAAGGTAAGGAGGATATAGAACTATATGGGAAAGCATAGCTCTGAAAGAAGGCATGAGAAAAGTTAAAAACTTGTAAATATTAGGTTCACATTTTCTTTGGGAAAAGAATCGATAGACTATGGGCGTGATGAGCATGAAATAACATCATAAAAATGAAGTGAGTTGTATTTTAGTAGAAAGTAAAGGACTCATTATTAATTTGGGAATGATCCCTGAAGTTGGTGGTCTGTACATAGACCATCAGTTCCTCAGAGCTGAGATCACAATTAGTGTAAAATGGGAAGAAAGAATAACAATGAGAAAAAGATATAGCATACAATTGAAACAACTTAATTCTTAACTTAAAAAAGTAACTGACAATCAAAAATTGAAAATGAACAGAAATAACAAGACCAACTGCAATAATTTTCTCTGGAAATTTAACTAATATAAATTGATTACCAGCAGGAGACCAAAACATTCCAGGGAGCACCTTCGAAAACAAGCATCTGACTCACTTGCCAAATAGAAAGAGATGGCTGCAAAAGCAACACTGGACTAGAATATAAAGTTATCTGTAAAACCTTACAAGGAAGGATGATAGACAATTATGAGCAGTACTGTCTCATAAAGTAGAAAGAGGCAGCGGAGGGTAAAACTAGTTTTAAGACAGGTTGGTAAGGTGTTCAACTAGGGAAAGTCATTCCAAGGGCATTGAAAGATTGAAATAGAAGAACCACAAAAAGAAAACAGAAAACATTTGTAAAATCCTTTGTAGCAAACTGTATGTTCCATAATAGTTAATATTTATGTATCTCTTAAAGGTTTGCAAAGCACTTTACATATATTATCTCATTTGACCTTCACAATCATCCTGGTAAGGTAAGTGGTATTATTTTCCTATTTTACAGTTGAGGAAACTGGCCCTGACAGAGGTTATCTTATTTGCATAGGGTCATACAACTGGTATCTGATGCAGGAAAAGAAGGCATTTTGATTTGCTGGAGGAATATGCCATTTTGTAAGAATCCTTTATAACAAGAGAATCCTATTTATATATCCATATTATTCAAGATTCCTTGAGAGATATAACAACAGAAATAATTCTGTTCAATGAACTTCAATTAAAAATATCAGGTAAGGCACAAAACAGTAAAATATATACTTATCAAAGATACTCAGCACTGTAATGGAGCTGATCTTGCACAGAATTCAAGTTAAAGAGAATTTCCTTATGGATGGTGAGGTCTTTTAGACCTTTCTATTTATAGGTGACCTTATATTGATTACATAAAGCCCTAGAACATTGTAAAACTTCCTAGATTGGATTTGTAATCACTCCAAAGAATATGGTCTTATTATGTATACAGGAAAGACCAAGTGGATGAAGACTATCTGTTGTCCAAGTTACAACATAAATTTTAAAGTAGTCTATAATGCTTGTCCATCATTAGCTGTATTTGGTATGGATTGTACAGATAGGTAATGAGTTGAGTCTAGAGTAGAATAGGAAGAAAGGGGTCTGGATTGCCTTTGGAAATTTGCAAAGCTCCCCCAATAACTCCAAACCTGTAAAATCAAAGAACTATCTTTAAAATACCATCTTATCTGTGCTACTGTATGTAGTATGACTTAAGAGACAATGGTCTCTTAAGAATTAAAAATGAAAATCACAGTAGTTGTGAGCAGGCTGCAATATATAATCAATGAAGAACTCTGAAGAAAAAGTAAAAGGTGTCATTTGGGAAATGTATCAATAGAAGAGAGATTCTTTAGTCCTTGGCAAGGGCAAGGGATGACAGATTAACAGGGTGATCCAATGATATCAGGAGAAAGCAAGGAAGGCCTCCAGCATGTTGGGTGGACCCTCCTGAAGAGAACGTATGGGAATTTGAGGCCAAGAATTTCACAGGATGGGTTGTAATATACATCATTGGATCACAGAAGCACCAGAGTTTTTGAGAGAGTATTTCTGACAGATTCTTCTCTTCCAGGGGTTGGAATATCACTGAGAGTAGGGAGAAAGTCTTATTAACACTTCTTATTTCTCCTGGCACAGAACCCAGTGCTTTGTAAACAGTAGCTACTTAATGTTTGTTCAATTAAATTAGTAAATCCTGAATCTTCATTGACTGTACTAGGGGCATGTCATAAGATCAAACTGTTTCAATCAGTTAGAAGTCTGAAAGAATAAACTACTCCCTGAGCCTGTATCACATCACACTATCCACTACAGAGAGATTAATACAACAGGAAGTGGTAATCTTTCCCATTGCATAGACCTCATTCTGGGCTCATTTTCTCTCATAAAATCACACCGAATCGTAGAAGTATAGGGACTCCCTAGTGGGTTTATGGTCTCCAGGAAAGTCTTGAATCTAGAACACATGTTTAAATTTGTCATAAAAACAATTAAGCTTTGTTACTTTTTCTCCATTTTTCTTGTTCAAAGCTAGTCAGTGTTTAAAAATTCTTCAGTAAAGAAAAATGACATTGCTGATGATACTAGCTCTATGTAAAATTGGCAAAGTACAGTTAAGGTTGCTAGACTTTTCTTAATGAACACAAAGTTTATCCTTAAGTTAATTATAGTAGCCACTGGCCCAAGGCCTCCTGTAGGGCAAAAGTCTACCTCAGAATCCTCATGTCAAAGATTTTTAGCAAGAAAGTTTTACAAATTCTGAAAGGTTCTTCATTCTGCATACTCCTTTGCTACATCACTTTTAAAAATCTTTTTGAATGTATCAGTGATATCCCTGTAGTGCCAAACAATTTGGTGCAGTAATTACTGAACTCTTTTAATGATAGGTCAGATTTCTGATTTTGTGACACATTATTTCATGGATTAATTTGCTTTTATTTATTATTCATACATAAAAGAAGAACCACGTAAGTCAAACTGCTTTATATTCAAGTGTGATAACGGCCTCTGCTTTGTGTAATAGGTTGCAGCTCATGAATCTTATATCAACATCTCCATTTGGCTGATGGCTCACTGACTGTGGATTCTGCTGACCCACAGAATTGTAAGGACAGGGGGAAAAAAGCAATTTGAGAGAGTGAAAATTCCCAAAGGGCAGGATCTAGGTCTGTGCAGCTTTAAAAAAATTTGTAGCGAACATAACACAACGTGTAATTATTTGATTAATGCTGTAAATGCTTTTTGTTGTTTGGGATGATGAGGATGACTACAGGGAAACTTTTTGCTGAGGTGAGTTAAACTGTGTCAGGCCTGAATTTTCTTAACTCCTTTGCTTGGGTTTAACTTTTTTTTTTTTAACATATATCTTTTGCTTTTTACACCCTTTAGTTCCAAATATGGAAATATTTGCTTGTTTCTCCCACCCTTACCCCCTACACCTTATAACAAAGAATAAAAAAAAAAAGAAACAGTTCAGCAAAACTGATCAAACTAACAACCATATCTGAAAGTATATGTGACTATTCTGGACTGAAAGGAAGTGGTATTGACTGAAATATTGAGTAATGGGTTAAACCAGAAAGTTGAAGGACAGGTTAGTTGGGCACTTGGGCTCCACAAATTGGATGAACAGATGAATAGATATGACAGGTGATAGACTCAGAATTATTAGCACAGAGAGGGGTGAGTTGAGTACCAAGCACATGTAGTTGTTGTTCTTTGTCCTTCATTCTTGAAGAGGACCATGGTATCAGGAAGGTGATGCCATGACTTGCAAGTGAATTGGATTTAAGTGAGGGAGGGCTGTGGAAAGTTACCAGCCTTATCTCTTTCTCCTCTGGAGTGGTCTGGGCAAAATATAGATCAGGATGACTGGAGATAGCTCAGGATGCAGTGGAGGGACCTTGGCCTTTTTAAGTTAAGGTCTTTCCCAGGTCTCAGTTTGCCTGAGGCAACACTCATTCTGTGATCAAGGGTAGGTAAGAAATGAGGCAGAAAATGGCCTCTTTTCTCTAGGGAAAAAAAAATCAATCTGGGAGGGGAAGACCCTCACGGTTTCTGAACAAAACAGAAAGGATTACTATTTACATTCACTCCAAGTCATCAGGGTCCAAAAAATGACCAGGTGGGGCTTGGGCTGGGACCTATTGTTGGCCAATAGGGGCTAGTAGAAGACCCTTTCCCCCTCAAGCTATGGAAATAATGGACCCACCATCCCCCTTGCATTTTCTCATCATCTCTTCTCCTGGGCTAAACTTAGTTATTATAACTACACAATATTCAGCTTTGTTTTTCTTGATTTTCTTTTTAAGTACATTGTTGTGGTCACTGTGAATATTATTTTCCTGGTTCTGCTTATTTCATTCTGCATAAGTCCATATGTTTTCCTAAATTTCTCAGAATTTTTCATATTCATTATTTCTTACAGTGCACAGTCTTTCCATTTCAATTTGTTTAACCATTCTCAGATCAAGTGTGAGGATTTTAAGACCATCTAGCTTCACCTATCAACCCAAACTGGCCTCTTCTTGGGGCTGTGGGTACCTCAAACTTCTTGAAGGCAAGGAGCTAGATCAATGATCTCTTTTGCTCCCTCCCATCTCTAAATTCTAGGATTCTTTCATGATGGAAGGTTCCATGTAGTGAGTCGGTAGGACAAACAAGTTTGGGACTTAGTTTAAGATTCATAGCCCAGGGCTCCAATACTGGCCCATATGCCAAATACTAAACACGAAGAGAAAATAACTGGAAAACTTTTATGTATGAGAATAGTAATGGTCTCCCCTTCTATTTGGAGAAGCCCCAGAGAAAGTCTTAACCACTGAAGCAGCTGTGCTCTGCCTTGTAGAACCACTCAGCAAAGAGATCAACTAGTTCCAAAGGGGGTTGATATATGACTCTGATGTTTCTGGAGGGAAAAATGGGAAGCACAGAAAAAGAATGCATAGCCACCCTGACAATATGCTTACCCACTCTGCCTATTACAACTATTGGCTTGTTCCAGAACAGTTCCTCCCCTCACTGGGTCACAGGGCTCATGGCAGACGCACACAGGATGAACGTAAACTGTTCTCCATGCTGCTAGAGTTTGGACCTTAATCATAATGGTATTTTAAACCAAATGCAAATATCTCTCTTCAATTCTATACACATATATGTGTAATAGGTATATATGTATAATATATATGTATGTGTATAGATATATGTACATGTGTATCTATACACATACATACATGTACCCAACCCCTCAATTTTCCATTTGAAGAGAGTGAGAAAGAAATAATGGTAAGTTGAGAAGTATTTAGAAAATGGAGAGCAATTTAAAATTTAAGAAGAAAAAACACACAGAAAGGGGAATATATCTGAATGAAAGTTCACAAATAATGTAGACCTCTGATTGTCATTTCAAAAGGTTTGAATCTGCTTTTTTATTGCCAAGGCAACCAGAGCATCATGAAACTGTGTGATAGCGAGGTAAAGTGATGACAACAGAACACCAGAGCTTTAAATGAGCAGCAGAGTTTATTTACAGATGTGGATTTAATAACACAGGAGATAAAAATAGCTGCTTTGTTCCAGATAACTTTTGCCAGTAACCAAAAGAAAAACAGTTTTGCATTTTGAAAAATTAATCTTCTTCTTCTGCCTTTTCATAAAACCTCTGAGATGATGCCTGCACAGCCAGAGCTGTTTCTCAAATGACTATGAGTTCCCACAAATATCCTAAAGCAGGATGCGGAGGTTGTGCTCTTTGAATTGTGTACTATTTGGGCGATGGATAATTCTCATGCATGTGGACTGATTCTATATTTATTTAAAAACCTCAGTATACTAAGTGTTTTACTGAAGGCCCTTTGCTGCTGCCTTTTATTTTAGATACTTGAATTCCAATTAAGATGAGACAGACAGATTTATCACTTTTTATTTTTATGTTTTTGTAGGAAGCAGTTAATCAGAAGTGGCCTTGTGGGTAATGTGTGCATTTCTGATGGTTTCTGAACAAGGGAAGCTAACCTGGCTATTTGATGCAGAAAATGATAGCCCAGAGAGGGCATAAAAAGCTGTTTGTGGTCATTACTAAGCCCTAAGGGGCAGCATGGTTATATATATATTTTCGCAAAATTTACAAAGGACTGCAATATAAGTTATTATTAGGCCATTTGCAAATAACAGCTTTCATGATTCCTTCCCATGTAGATTCCATATTAATTTCTGCAGCATGAACTGGATGTAAGTGAAGCAGAGTTGCACAAAGTTGTCAGCCTCACTCTCTCTTCCAGAGTCATTGAAATCTAGTGGCAGGACAAAAGACTTGATGATTGGCAATGGCCTGGAACACAGTGGATGACCTTGGCATCTTCAATGCATGGCTTGGAAGAGCTAATTATTGAATTCTCAGTGTGTCATTTATACCTCATAAATTGATAAATGCTACAAACCAGAGTTTGGCTTATTTTTTGATTGTCTAGACTTAAGAAATGGAGAAAATATTAATTATTCAGATTAAACTAAAAAGTGTTGTGTATACAATTTGTTTTCCCTGTGAAACCAGTTATTAAACATTTTCCAGCACATGCCATTGCTGATCTCTATCAACTCTCAAACTCTGTGTCTTGGCACGTTAGCATTTACAAAGTGCTTTCCTCTCAACCTTGTGACATTCCTAAAATAAGTATTATTATGCCCCTAATATGAGCATTATTATTATTCATTTTATGGAGGAGAAAATTGAGGCTCAGAGAGGTAAAGGGATGTGCCCACAGTCATATAATTCCATTATTATATTATTATATTATATATTATATATTATATATTATATATAATTCCAGTATTGTTCAATACCAGAGCTGGAACTCACAATCCAAGTCTTCGGACTCCATGGCCTGTGTTCTTCCAGCTGCCTCAACAACTTTTGTTCTAGATATTTGCCAGTGGTAGTGGGTCTATGTCAGTGAAAGCATCATGCAGGGCCTTGTGCTCTCATAAAGAAAGCTCTTCTGTCTCTCTCTCCTTCCTTGATTCTGCCTCCTCCACCCACTTGAGACCTTCCAGTCAAGTTAGCATAAGGTCATAGCTTTAGAGCAGGAATGAATCTTAGAGATATTCTAGTCCAACCTTTTCATTTTATAGTAGAGAAAAACAGGCCTTTAGAATATAAATGACTTGCCTGAGATTACACCAGCAGTAATTAGGAGAACTGCAATTTGAACCTCAGTGCTCTGACTCTACATCCAAAGCTCTTTCCAATAACCCTGTGCAGCAAAGTTGAGTTGAGTTGAGTCTTGACCATTGCCAACTGTACTGATCATAAAACTGTTCATTAGAATATTGTTCTCCAAATAGGTCCAAGTACCGTTAAAATTATGACAGGATTTTCACTATCGTCCTCTACTTCATCCTTTGACTCCTTTCTGCTGCCATATACTTCTGAAGAGAATCTGGACTAATGACAATAATAAGAGGAGAAGACAAAAGAAATTAATATGGAATCTACATGGGAAGGAATCATGAAAGCTGTTATTTGCAAATGGCCTAATAATAACTTATATTGCAGTCCTTTGTAAATTTTGCGAAAATATATATATAACCATGCTGCCCCTTAGGGCTTAGTAATGACCACAAACAGCTTTTTATGCCCTCTCTGGGCTATCATTTTCTGCATCAAATAGCCAGGTTAGCTTCCCTTGTTCAGAAACCATCAGAAATGCACACATTACCCACAAGGCCACTTCTGATTAACTGCTTCCTACAAAAACATAAAAATAAAAAGTGATAAATCTGTCTGTCTCATCTTAATTGGAATTCAAGTATCTAAAATAAAAGGCAGCAGCAAAGGGCCTTCAGTAAAACACTTAGTATACTGAGGTTTTTAAGTCAAGACACCACGCCATGATATCATTGGTTTTCTTCAAAAACAAAGGACAAACAACAACAACAGGGAAACCTTCTTATTCCTGGAATTTATGCCTCCCTTAATGTACTCCAAAATAACATGAGGGTTTCTTTAGCTGCCATGTTGTATTATTGACTCATTGAGCTTGTAGTCTCCTAAAACCTCTAGATCTTTTGTCAAGTGTTGTCTAACCATGTCTCCTCTATCATGTATTTGTAAAGTTGATTTTTGAACCAAAATCATTTATTTCTATCAAATTTATTCTTATTAGATTCAACACAGTGTTCTAGTTTGTCAAGATCTTTCTCCAACAGTGAACTTGATAGTCTAGGTTGAGTCTTGACCATTGCCAACTATACTGATCATAAAACTGTTCATTAGAATATTGTTCTCCAAATAGGTTCAAGTACCGTTAAAATTATGACAGGATTTTCACTATCATCCTCAACTTCATCCTTTGACTCCTTTCTGCTGCCAGAAAGGATTCATCATTCTTTGTTCCTATTTCTGTTCCATTTACTTTGTATCTTTTCTGCTCATTTCTAGTTCAGTTTCATAGACACCCAATTAACCAGAACTTTTGGGAAACAAGTGATATTCTAGCTAGCTACCTTTTTCTGTTAACAAAGCCTTAGCTAATTATTCAGTAAGACTGTCTGGAATAAGGACAAATCTGAATAGCATATAGGGACCTTTCCCTCTGTGATGGTCTTCTAGATGGACACAACCAGATGCTATAAGTCAAATTACACATTTTTAGAAATGTAGAAACTCATTAATCACAAACCTTTAATACAGGAATCAAAACTAAATGATGTCATTACATTTTGAAAGGATCTTGAAAAAAAAAACCCATGAAATTAAAGTGGTTCCTGATGATGTTAGATAAAATGCAAAAGACCTAGAGGGCAAAATAGAATTATTCTCTCCTATGCAGAAAGTCTCATAAATGCATGAGAAATAATGGATATTTAAAAAATAAATTTGGTTGGGGATGTAACAGTCTAGAGCTGGTTCAGAAACACAATGAGGCAATTGCAAAGTGCTTGTCAATATTCTCAAATACTTAAGCTTGTTAATATATGTGGGTTTAAATAGACAATGATAAAAATGCAAATCTGCATTTGCCTCTAGTTCTTTTGGCTTGTTAGCGTGGTAAATAACAGGGAAGGAATAGGTGATGCTGCTTCAGAAATGACTTCACTCCCATTTTCAGTGCACAGAGACTGTATTCAGTTGAGGTACTTAATGATAAGGGATAATTACTAGTGCCAGAATCATATAGACTGACTACAAAATCCTGTTATTGTTGAGTATATCCAGCTTAGTGGTGGAATTAGTTTTAGAATCCCTAGTTCCCATAAAACTTAGCTCAGGTACTAAGTAAGGTGTGAGACTTTTCTAGATCCTGCCCTCCACCCCCAAATGCTGGTGCTTTCTTCCCTCACCTCTTGTCAATTAATAAACATTTAAGAAGTGTCTACTATGTACCAGTCACTGTGCTAAACATTGGGGATACAAAAAGAGGCAAAAGAAAGTCCCTGCCTTCAAAAAACTCACAATCTAATGGGAGAGAAAACAAATGTATGTGAGGGTGTGTGTATGTATGCATATGCATATATCCTATATATATGATAGATAGGAAATAATAGAGGGAAGGCCCCAGCACTAGGAGGGATTGAAAGGGCTTTCGGTTGAAGATGGACTTTTAGATCACACTTAAAGCCAATGAAGTTAGTAGGTGGAGATGAAGAGGAAGAACATTCCAGGAATGGGGAATAGCCAGATAAAATGCCTGGAGCTAAGATGGAGTGTCTTGTTCATGGAACAATAAGAAGGCTAGTATTCTTGGACTGAGGAGTACTTATTAAGGAGTAAGGTGTAAGAAGACTAGAAAGGTAGGAGGCGGCTTTAATACAAGCAAAGGATTTTTTGTTAAATCTTGGAGGTGATGGGGCAACTGGAGTTTGTTGAGTAGCAGGATGACATAGTTGGAACTGCACTTTAGGAAGATCACTTTTGTGGCTGATTGGAGGATGGCTTAGAGTGGGGAGAGACCTGAGGCAGATAGAGTTATCAGAAGGCTACTATAATAGTCCAGATATGAGGTAAGAAGAGCCTGCATCAGAGTGATGACAATGTCAGAGGAGCATGGCATATTTGAGAGAACTGCAAAGGTGAAATCAATAGGCCACGGGAATAAATTTGATATAGGAAGTGACAGATGTTGAGGAGCAGAAGATGACTTTTAGGCTGTTGCCCTCTACATTAATAAGGAAAGTAGGATTGGAGTATGGTTTAGGAAGAAAATAATGAGTTTGGTTTTAGACATGTTGAGTTTAAGATGTCTACTAGGCATCTTGGTTGAGGTGTCTGAAAGGCAGGTGGAGATTGGAGGTCAGCAGAGAGTATGAGGTAGGATGGGTAGATCTGAGAATCATCAGTATATAGATGGTAATGGAATCCATGGAAGCTGATGATATTACCAGTTGAGATACCATAGAGAGGGGAGAAGAGAGGGTCCAGCACAGAACCCTTTGGGACACTTTTGGTTACAAGTTGTGATCTGGAGGAGGTCCAACAAAGGAAACTGAGAAGAATCAGTCAGATATGTAGGAGGAGAAAGAGAAGAGAGTGGTGTCCCAAAAATCTAAAGAGAGTATCAAAATGAAGAGTGATCAACAGTGTCAAAGGCTGTAGATAGGTCAAGGAGAATGAGGATAAAGAAAAGGCCATTGGATTTGGCAACCAAGAGATCATTAGTAACTTTGGAGAGGGCAGTTTTGGGAGAATGATAGTAGGGAGTGAAGAAGAAAGTGAGATGAAAGAAAGTGGAGGCACCTATTGTAGACAGCCTTTTTGAGAAGTTTTGCTACAAAGAGCAGAAGAGATATAGTTGTTAACATATGTTATAAGGCAGTAGTTATTAAAACTGTCTGGTACTGGCTAAGAAATAGAAAGGTAAATCAGTGGAACAGAGTAGACATACAATTTACAGTACCAAATAAATACAATAACCTTGTATTTGGCAAGTGTAAAAACTAAAGATTTTGGGATAAGGATTCATTATTTGGTTAAAATTGTTGGCAACACTGGAAAGCAGTACAGCAGAAACTGGGCATAGATCAATATCTTACACCATTTATCAAGAAGAGATCAAAATGGATACATGACTTAGATATAAAGAGAGATGTTACAAGAAAATTAGACCATGAAATATATTACTTTTCAGACTTATGGCTAGGTGAACAATTTATAAATAAACAAGAGATAGAGAGCACAGTTAGGTGTAAAATGGACAAGTTCAATTCAATTCAATTCAATTAAAAAGTTTTGTACAAATAGACCGTGGTTGGATAATGGGATTTTGGAATTCTTGAATGTGGAGGGGGTACATTTGTGGGTGATGGAAAGATCAATGGCATGACGCTTTTTTGTGTGACTGAGGTGGGATGGAGGACTAGCTCATGGGGAGTGAGTAGGTTGAGGAACTGAGTATTGTATGTGTATGTACATATATATATGCATATACTATACACACACATATATACATGTGTATGCCATATATACACAAATGTATATATATTATATACATATTAATACATATCCATGTATCCATCCATATATCCACACACAGAGACACAGAGACATAGGCATATATGTATATGTATATGTACATATATGTATATACCCATGCCTATGTACATATGTATACACACATATGTGAAATTGGTCTTGATGGCCTTTAAGGTCAATTCTAACTCTAAGTCTATGATCTTATATGCTTACGTATCTTCCATTTGAACACAAACTTTTAGAGTGCTAGGACTATTTCCCTTCTGTTTTTAAAGCTTCACTGACCAATTCAGTGCATTACATATTTAGGTGCATTAGGTACATTTTGTTTTTGTCTTCAGATCCTTTTCACAGTAAGCACTTACAATCCTTTGGTTGGCTGATTCATAATGTGAAAGGGATGGATTCAGATAAACCTTCAGCATGTGGAAAAAAGCAAAGTAATCTCTATAAACTTGGGGTTTCCTTCTGTTTGCCATTGTCTATGCTCTGCTAGCATGCTGAATTTCTGGGAAGACAGCCAGGGAGGTGGTGTGTGTGTGTGTGTGTGTGTGTGTGTGTGTGTGTGTGTGTGTGTGTG
>NW_020954591.1:4961078-5164796 GCF_900497805.2 Vombatus ursinus
GTGTGTGTGTGTGTGTGTGTGTGTGTGTGTGTGTGTGTGTGTGTGTGATGTATCTGGGTTTCCCTTCCCTTAGGACCCTTGTGTCTGTAGCTGTCTTTGGTATCCACTCTGGAGTTGGAGTTGAGCTCATTGAAAGAACAATAAATCAGTAAGGACACTGTAATTCAGATTCAGTAATAGGATGCACATCGGAGTAAGCATTCTTAGACTCTCTCCAACTCCTGAAGTTCAGTCTAAGAGAACTCACAGACAATATAGTTTTAGTAACATTAAGGAAAGCTCTTCCTCTTCTCTGTTCCTTTGGAGGAGTTGGAACAAGATATTCAGAGGCTCAGAAAACAGCTGCACAGCATTCAAACTGACAACTGGAATGGTATCATAAAGGACTGGCTATCTTCTTATCCTGCAAGTGGAGGCATCCCCATTCCCACTTGAACCAGCTTTGGTATCCTTACATTTAAGGGCCAGTGATAGCATATGCTAAACTTCTTTGGAAGTGAACTATGAACTATTGTTTCCTAATTTTTGTGAGAGATCAGGTAAAGGAAAAAACAAACAAACTCCAATTAATTGAGTGGCTCCCTTGAGGGAGAAAGGTAGCTCGTTGGGAAATAATAGGCATTTTGAAGCTAAGTTCTTAACCCACTTATGGTTATTACTTTGTAAACTCAATATTATAGCTTTAATGTTAAGACTATGACAAGGAGACTCTATCCTTCTATAACTCACATTCATTAATTTCAGCACCTGTGAACCATTTTGGGTTGAAAGGAGGTGGTATTGACTGAGATATTGAATAATGGTTTAAACTGGAATTAAAGGATAGGCTAATGGGACACTTGGGCCCCACAGAGTGGTCCAGATTAATAGATCTGACAGGGGATAGACTCGGATTATGAGCATAGAGAGGGAGTAGGAGCAATCAGGTACTGAAAACATATGGTTGGGGCTAATAGGAGATCCCTCTTCCCTCAAGCTATGGGGATACTGACATAGCCTCTGCTTTTGTCATGATGTCTCTGGCCATTAGGATTCACTGTAGACAAATATCCCTCAATTGGAAGATTCATAGTAAGGCCTGGGGAAACAGCTGTCTGTGAATGATAGGGGAGCTTATGGTTAGGTGATTAAATCAAGAAATTGCAAGGGATGGACAAATGACTTGGCCAATATAGCATGGGGTCTATATACAGGGAAGAGAGGACAAGTCCAAGAATTTATTGGCTCAGTATTTAGGTAATCATATTTCTATTTCCAGACAAGTTAGGAGATGAGGAGACCCTGGCCTTGATAATACTTGTCTTTATCTATGCAAAAACAGATGGGAATGTCCCTAGACTACATTCAGGAGGTCAGGAAAAGGGTAAATTAGTTACATCCACACCGTGGTTCCAATTACCCCATAGATATCCTATATCCCTTCACAAAGAAAAAAAAAATCACACATTGAATGAATTTGAGAGACAAGCATCCTGTCTGAATGAGTTCATGGATCCAGATTCCTTTTCCTCATGTGCTACCTTAACACTCTGCAATAAATGCTACTCTAAGGCCCTACTTTTCTGATTGAAACCTTTTCCCTTGGGACCACTCATTTAGGAAAGACTCCATCCATGCTTCACTCATTCATCTCTGCATTCTCTCTCCAGACTCCTCCTTACCTTCTGCCACACATTCCCCTTTCTTTTACCAATCCTCATTTTTTTCAACTCATTTTTTGTGTTGTCGTCTCCCATTAGAATATACAGGCTACACAAGACTAAGTCTAATCAATAGGGGTTAAAGACTTTTTCTAGGGTTGGTTAAGTATTGCATATTCCAGTATCATCCCAAGGTATTCATGAGTCACATACCCCTTCAGTTGCCTTGAAAAAGGTGGAACCTTATACAAGTAGGGAGCCATGCAGAAGAGGGCCTTTTTGGCATTGAAGAGAATATTTGTGACTGTAACCTTACTCCCAGACTTGAACTAAAACTGTCCTTCAGAAATTCAGAATGAGATAAGGTTGGTGATAAATAAAGACAACAAAAACCAGTGTCTTTTGCTGTGTTTGAGGCAAGAGAAAGTTCCAAAGAAATAGGATTACTGCTTGAGGTAGGTGGGATCATAATAACAGCTGATGGAGAGGAGGCAGAACTATTTGACTCGCTTTATTTTCTGCTCGAAAGAACAATTTTTGGAATAATATAACAAGAATAAAGATTATTGACAGGTAATGAAAACTCAAAGTAATTAAAGAGATGGTAAGAGAACACTTAGCTGTCCTCAATAAGATCAAGCTACCAGGATGAACTAATTCCCAGAGCACTGAAATATATGGTAGATGTAGTTGCTGAGTCACTGTAATATTTGAGAATTTTGAAGAATGGAAGAGGAATTGTATGACTGGTGACAAGCAAACATCCTAACAGTCAAAAAATGGAAGACTGGTGAGTCACAAAACTGAAGACTATTACCAATGGAATGTATTGAGGGAATGATTTGTGAGCATTTAGACAGGGAAAAAGGAATGACTAAGAGGCAGCATGCATTTGTCAAGAATACATTATGTAAAAATAACCTGTTTTTTTGATAAAATTACAAGACTGGTAGATGAAATAAATAGTATGGATGTTCAATACCTGGATTTCAACAAGGCATTTGATAAAGAGAGACACAGGTTCCAGGAACAGAGAGATAACTCTTCTGAATTCAGCCCTGGGCAGATAACATCTAAGTAATCTATTCAGTTCTGGAATCCAAGCTTTAGGAAGGACATTGTTAGGTTGAAGACTATCCCGAGTGTCTAAAGCAACCAGAATCAAGGAATGATTCAATGTCATGCAAGATGACATCTAGATGATGGAACTAGGGATGTTTTAACCCAGAGATGAGAACACACCAGGGGGATATGATAGCTGTATTCAGGTATTTGAATAACTTAACTTGTGGAAGAAGGATTATACATATTCTGTTTGGTCCCAGTGGGCAGAAATGGAAACAATGGGTAGAAGTTACAAAGAGGCAAATTTTAAGCTCAATAGCCAAAAAATCTTCCTAATCATTAGAAGTGTCTAAGAGTGAGATAGGTTGTGTTGGGAAGGAGTGGCTTCCCTCTCATTGGAGGTCTTCAGGCATAGGCTGGACTACAATTTCTCAGATATTATATAGTAAGGGCTCTTTTTCAGGTATGGATTAGACTAGATGGTTTATGAAGACTGGTTGATCTCTACAATTCTGTAATTTTCCACAATAATATTGTAGACAAGATGAGTAAGGCAGCTGGGTGGTCCAGTAGATGGAACACTGGACCTTGAATCAGGAAGTCCTAAATTCAAATCTCACATCAGACCTTCCCAGTTTTGTGATATTGGGCAAGTCAATTAACTTCTGTTTACCTCAGTTTCTTCATCTGTAAAATGATCTTTTGACAGGGATGTTGATTCCTCTTCAGGCTTGTGCAAGCATAGCATCTGACATTCCATACTTTTTTAAATTTCTGTGATGATTCTATAATTCTGATTCCTCCATATGCTATATGAGTAAGGATTCTGGAACCACTTTCCACTCTCTAGGGCTGCACAATGGAGTCTGAAGCATTATATGACTAGCCTAATAAACCTAGAATAGCATTTGAATCATTCTGCCCTACCTCCCCCAATAGCCCTATTAAAACCAAATGTTACATAGTTTGAAAGGATAAAGCTTCATAAGTTTTTGGGAAAATACAAGTAAGTAGCTAGTCACTTAAAACATTTAGTAAGTGGCTTCCAAATATGATATACTTTTCCCAAGTATTACTTATAGTTAAATATGACTCTTAGTTAATCTAGCCTAAACCGTCAGACTCCCCCTGAACAAAAAAAGAAGGGGAATGAGAAGAAAAAAAAGCGTTACATTTCTTTCAACCATAAGCTCTCCTATATATGCTTAATGGCCCTCTATGACTATCACTAAATTCTGAATTTTGTTTTTTAGGCAACTGGGGTTAAGTGACTTGCCCAGGGTCGCACAGCTAGTAAGTGTCAAGTGTTTGGTCTGAGGTCAGATTTGAACTCAGGTCCTCCTGACTTCAGGGCCAGTGCTCTATATACTGCGCCACCTAGCTGCCCCTAAATTCTGAAATTTTTGATAAAGTTGAGGATCCTAGTGTAAGGCAGATAGCTATGCAAGGAAAAAGCATTGTTCCTATGACTGTCTACCGTTGGTAATTACCATTCTCTCTCCTCCCTTCTCATGCACACATCCACTACAAAATGTGTTCTTTACTCTGCTTAGTTACTATGGGTGGTATCTGTTCCTTGGGTGTGCTTATCCTGTAGCACAGGAGTAATTATTGAATGAATGAAGTAGAACCTGGGTGCATTAATGGGGAAGTGTGAAAAGGTTATTGAATAAGGTAAGTTGTGTATGTGGGAGAGTGAGAATGAGAATTAAAATGTGCATGGAACTAGTGTTGATCCCAGAAGTGAATCTAAAGCTAGGCGTCCCAGCAGAATCCTTGCAGTTAATTTTGTATTGGGTGGATAGAGAGTAAGAGATGAGTGATCCTGGACTATGTAGCTTGCTTAGAGAAGAGAGGTCTCAGCCCTAGGCCAATTCTCATAAGGTGATATCATTTTTTTTAAGGAGTTATGATGATAAAGCTTTTGCAGATATAAGTATCTGATTGTTTGAGTCCCAGAGATCTCTCCATAGGAAAAGAGAAATCTTAAGAGTAGCCAGTACATCCGGAGTCTACTTGTGAATACAATTAGGAGCAGTGGGTGTGTGTTCATGTGTGTGTGCACATGTGTACATTTGCAAGCTTTCTCCTTTTATCTGAAACATTAGGGAGGCTGCTTTAAGAGTAAATCTCTTAGTCTTCTGAACAGGGTCATTTGCCATGACCTTTGACCTGAGACTTCTGAGGTCACCACAGGATTATTTCTTGGGGGGAGGGAGGATATCAAGCTCCCTCTATGCTAGATGTACTATATTATGTGTACTTTATTATAATTTGACCAACAGTAATATCTGAATAGAAGAGGGGTGGAAGAATAGCTCAGGTTACAAAAGAAAAATGGCATGTCAGGTGGATTAGACAGAAAAGGGAGATTCCAGTTGGCCCCAAAGCTCTACTTATGTGTGGCAAAAATAGACTTCATTGATTTGAAACTCTTGAAGAGACTGAGTGGTAGTTTCTAATTTTTTTTATACTTATTATTAACTGGGCCTGTTACTAAAAATATGTGTGAAGATATATCTTGTTTTCATTAATAACAAACAAGGGTTGCTTGAGCAAAGCACAGAATGAGATTGTTTCTGTTATTTATGGCTCATGGCTTCATTCTTCTTCTTCTTCTTCTTCTTCTTCTTCTTCTTCTTCTTCTTCTTCTTCACTTAGCAGAAGATAGAGAGGGGACAGCATAGTATAGCAGAAAGAGGGTTATAGCCAGATTCTGAGGAACTGAGTTCAAATCCCACCTCTGTCACTTGTTACCTGTGTGACTGTAGGCACACTGCTAATATTCTCAACCTGAGGTGCCTTGGTGGCAAATTGGAGGCATTAAACTAGATGACCGTTAAGATCCTTTTCAGCTTTAAATCTCTGATTCTATGATAACTTACTAAGGTTTAATGGTGACAGTTTGATAATTGTTTCACCAACAGAGCCTGATGATTTGTTATTAAAATTGCAAAAAAAACCCCAAATTATTAGTGAACAAAATTCTGGATTTTTGCATTTGTGTATTTTTCATTAACCTATTGCCCTGTACTTGTTGTCATTGTAGGAAAATACTTTCTCCTCAGCATCCCCTCCCTGCCCCCACTCCCAATTCTTCCTACCTACTTGGCCCTAGTTTATTGTATCTTTAAGGGAGGGCATGAGAAATCTGATCTGATCAATTCAATGAACAACTATGAATCCAGAGGATTGATGATAATCTGTGCTACCCATTTCCTGCCAGGGAAGTGAGATTGAAGATGCAGAATGAGACATATCATGTTGAACATGGATGATGCGGGGATTTCTTTTGCTTGACTATGCGTGTTTGTTATAAGAGCTTTGGTTTTCAATTTGCAGGGAGAGGGTAGGTATTGATAGGGTTGCTAAGAGAAAAAAAGAAAGAAAAAGGGGTCATTGAAACCTTTAAAAATGTACTGCAGAGAGCAGAGTGAAGGCTAGAAGAAAGCCTAGGCTAGCAGGATAGCTTTGAAAGTTACATGTTGAATTTTTTATATACTTAAAAGGAAAAGCAAGTTTCATAGAATTAAAATTTACATTTTCATGGACAATCTTCATTTTATGTTCTACTTTGTATGTGGAAATGCTAATTTTATTTGGTATGTGATAAATTCAGAAAAAATTAAAATAATATATATTGCCTCAATTAGGACATGCAGTTGGATGAGCAGCACCTTGATTTAGTACATGTGTGTGCATGAGTGTGCACGAGTGTGCACATGTGTATGTGTGTATACATGCCCATCGTGGATAGGCAATGCAGATGAAAAGTGCGCCAGGCTCAAAGTTAAACATTTTCAAACAGTTTGTTGCTTCAAAAGTCCATTTTTGTTAATACTTGCATTCTTTCAGTGATGCTATAAGGCTATCAGTCATTGTACATCATGATCTCAGAAGAATAAAAATTTCAGGGGACCCAAAAGGCAATGGCAAGATTCATGGTGGGAGTAAGTATGCCTCATGCAGCGCATCACCAATCATAACTTACATTTGAATGAGTGGTGTAAAAACCATCAAGGGCAAAGATGAGTTGAAAAGACGTGGGCTGCTCATGTCCTGGGAGTGTGGAATGGCAGATGGACAGCTAGAGTGCTGCACTGGTACCTGCGGAACAACCAGAGAAAGGCCTTTAGTGTGGGAGGTAGATCTGTTATTAAGAGCTTCAAGGAAGAGGAGAATGGGAATTACAGAAGAAGGGACTCATATGAGTTATAACCGATGGGATCCCAAATGCAGCGAAGCAGTGGACGAGAATCAGAATGGAGTGACTCTTATCATGTATCTTCTGCTTGAGAAATGCTTGGAGAGGTCTAGCTGTCTGCTTAAGGAGATTTCTTCCCACAGATGAAGATTTGGCTCCTGAGAGTGAATTCCTAGAAGACAAAGCACAGAATCTGAGCTCTGGAAGCAACTTCAGAGAACCTTTTCTCCATGCCTTATTTTTCAGATGAGGAGACTGAAGTCAAGAGAGATGGCATGCCATTTTTTTCTTTTTCTTTCCCATTTTTTTTTGTGGCACTATTTTGCCTCCCGGAAATCTTTCTTTGTTTTTGCCAGCTTGCCAACTGCCAGCCTATTTTTTGCTAATTTGCACATATGAGTCTAGAAGTTAAAGATCCAACTTCATTGTTCTAAGTTCTCAGACCCTTTTCATGTCTGATGTAGGTATGGGTGTGGTGCATCATGTTTGTTATTTCATCACTCTGATCTCTTTGATGAATAGCCTTGAACCTCACACCCACCTCCACTAACATTAATTTTGGGGCTCACATCCACTCTCAGATTCCTCCCCCATGTTCTTGTTCTCCACCCCCTTTCCCTTCCACTTCTCTAATTTGACTCCCTGTCCCCTATACCATATGGGGAAATTCAGGGAACATTGCGTCATTTAAACAGGAAAAGCAAACAGGGATCTTTATTTTGATTTATTTTTTAGACTTCAGCATTTTCTTCTCTGATACGAATTTTCTAGACAAAAGAGCTTTGTGAAAAATGTGGCAGTGTATTTTTTTCACATTCTCTTGTTCATTTTGCCAGATTAATGTGAAGGTTGCCATGGATTGTTCAAGGAGAAACTGTTAAAGGCTGATTTGCATTGGTTGCTAGAGTTGAATAGGTGGGAGTTGAAACAGAGTGAGTCTGTTGTGATTCTTCCTGGGTGACTGAGGCTGAAGGAGCGTTTCTCCTATGCATCAGTAGGATGATAAGCTAGTTGCTCTCTTGCATCAAATTTTTACCAATTCCTAAAATCACTGAACAATTTCTGCCATTTAGTAAAATGCAGTTTGAAAAAATAAAAAGAGGCAAAATGGAGCAGTAGAAAGAGACAGGGTCAGCCTCAGAGCCAAGAACATGGGTTCTAGTGCTGCCTCTGACACATCCTTGCTGTGTAACTGGAGACATCAGTTGACCTCTCAGTGCCCCAAGCAGCAATCTAAACTTGTAAAATTCAAAGCAAGGGAAGATCTGCATGGGCGGAGGGAGTTTCTGCACTGGCAGCTCCCTACACTGATGAAATCACTAGTCTAGACTTTAAAAAAAAAGTAAAGAAAGTAAAGCAATGCAGCATACATGTGATATATCAAATGGAGTCTATTAGGTCTTTGAAAGAAGGACAAGAAGGGAAGGGGCCCATAGGCAGCCCCACAATGGTGTTTGCGCAGTGCACTTCATTTATAGGTGAAGATTGTGGCATGAATACATCTATGCAATTGATAAAGTTGATATTGAATCCCTTCTCTTTAACTTTCAATCTCAGGACCTGCATATGGTTGGTTTTCTGCAATGGAATTTGTCTTCTTTTGGCCAGTTCTAACTAGGATGATGCTGAATAATGGTTAAAAACCAAGTCCCACCCACCCTTGCCAAGTACAGTTTCACAATACAAACGGGACATTTAGAACTGTAGGTATAATAGGGAGAATGCCCTTTATTCAATCTTAGAAATCTCATCTCAGGACAAGTTAATAGGATTGTTCTAACAGAACAGTGGCCAGGAATAGGGAAAAAAGTAGATTTTAAGACTCTAGGACACATGTACCACTCATGGCTAAGAACTTCAGCACATTAACTGCATGACAAAGTTGGTCTGGATATTATGCCTGTTGTATCAATCAGTCAGTCAATCAATAAGTATTTACTAAATGATTCCTACAGTGTGTGTCAGGCACAGTGTAAGATTACAAAAGATAACAAGAATAAGGATATTAAACCAAAAATGAAACACTCTTTGTCTTCAAGTTGCTTACACTCTATGGAGGGGAAGGAAAGAGACACTTCACATAATTTATCATCTGCATGGCAGGCAAATAGAAAAACTAGTGGAGGGATGGAAATAATCTGCTAGAATGTGGGCCTTCAGTTGGTGAGAAGGTCTATGGTATAGTACAAAGGGCACTGGACTTGGAGTCAAGAAGACCTGTGTTCAGATCCTGCCTCAGGCTCTTACTATTTTGGTGATTCTGGGCAAGTTGCTTAACTTCTCCATTTCAGTGGCCTCTTCTGCAAAATTAGAGGGTTGGGGCTGATGGCCTCTAAAGTTCTTTCTTTCTCTAAATCTCTGATCTTATGATGCTTTGTCCCAGGGTGTTCAGTTAGCAGTGATTATTCTGCGAACCACCATGGTACACTCAAACCTACCATATAACAGGATTCCATCCTCATTAGAATTCCTTTTGAGATTCTCTTATCCTAATTTTCCTCAAGAAAATTTATTGCTGTATATCACTTCATGATTGCTTTTCTTTAGTTCTAACTTTCCTTTACAAAATCTATCTGGTGATGAGTTAAAGTCATCTTTTAAGAAAATTCTGGGGTGCTATTATTAAACCTATTTGTTCTTTATGTTTGGTCTTGTCTGTTAAAATAGCTAGGTGATAGAAAAGCAAACCCAAGTCTGTGCTTCTGCTGATTAAACCCCTCAAGAGGAAACAGAGCACTGCCTATTTGTGTCTGCCCCAGGGAATAACTGAATATGA
This sequence comes from Vombatus ursinus, assembly GCF_900497805.2. Taxonomy (NCBI): domain Eukaryota; kingdom Metazoa; phylum Chordata; class Mammalia; order Diprotodontia; family Vombatidae; genus Vombatus; species Vombatus ursinus. The sequence goes on from NW_020954591.1 coordinate 4,970,764, forward strand.
TGGACTAGAGGATGTGAATGGCTTGCTCTTGACCTGACATAACAGGTTTTGTATAATGTGAGCTGGTGTCTCAGGGGCTCCTGCCTTGCCCTGTTTTATAAATCTAGGTGTAAGACTATTTACAACCAAGTGACTCTGGTGTCTTGATAAGTTTTACTTCTCTTCTACTTTAGCATTGTCGGTTTTATGGACATTGATTTCTGCTGGTGTAAGAAAGGACTATGACTGAGCAGGGGTGAGAATGTCCTGTAACTTTGTAACTCTTAGACACAGAATGATTTTTTTTCCCTTCATTCCTTTGTTTCAAGAAATGCTTGCTTCAGATAATTCACTTGCAGCATCTACTAAATAGATCAGCTTGAAAGAGTAGCGCTTTAATGCATGTTCATACTTTACAAAAATACATTAATTAGATAGTAAAGAAATATTTTCATTATATAGAAGTGTTTGACAATTTGAAAGGAATTTTACTGCAGTAGTTTTAGACCAGAAGTTCTTAACCATTTTTGTGTGTGTGTCCTGGACTTTTTGGGCAGTTTGGTGAAGCCTATGGACTCTGCCATAGTCCCTCCCTACTTTCAATAATCCTTGAAAAAGCAAGGATTATTGTCCCTCTCAGTTTCTGATCAGGGATAATAAATATGGAAAATGTAATTAAGTTCCATTATTAATAAAACATCCTGTTTTATTGGCATGTTTCTTAGTCAGTCAATATTTATTAATGCTTACTATGTTCTAGGCACTGTGCTATGCACTGGGGATATAAATACAAGTAAAAAAGAAAGACAGTTCCTGCCCGCAATGAGCTTACATACATTCAAATGGAGAAGAGAATGTGTAAAAGAGAGCTGAAGAGAGTTGTAGAGATGGTAGATTCAGAAGCTGAGCTGGAAATAGAATACAGGCTGGCTCGTCTGGGCCTTTCCTCAAAACAGAGGTTCTAGAAGAAACTTGCCAATGGAAGAAACTTGCCAATGCTCCTTGCCAAGAGCAGAGGGTTGGTCCAGGGTGAGAGAACTTCCAGGGTGAGAAGAAAGCTGAGTCATGGTGGTAAAGTCTGGAGAGTAAGAAGTAGAGCAGACAGAAGATTATAATCATCTTCTGTTGAGTTTTGTTTTCTCTTTCTGATGGTTCCTCCTATTGGTTTTAATTTTTACTTACAATATCACTGACACGAAAATATGTTTAATGTGAATGTAAATGTACAGCCTATATCAGACTGTGTGCCATCTTGGGGAGGGTGGTGGGGAGGAAGGGGGAGAAAAATTTTAAACTCAAAAGCATATGGAAGTGATTATTGATAAATCAAAATAAATTAATAAAAATTAAATTAAGAAGATTATAATCAACAAGATTATGAAGGGCGAAATAAGCTATATAGGAAAATCACTAGAATTTTAGATTTACAATATTAATGTTAGAAAACCAGTTAAATGTTGTTTAAAATATAGAAAAGGAGTAAGTGTTAAACAGGGACACAGACCAGATTCCTGTCAATTCAGTAACACAAAAAGACAAAGGAGTAATCAGAAACTAGAGATAGAACCTGATAGAATCATTTTCTTAGTGACACTGGACATACTGATGTACAGGAAGAGAGACAAGCAAGTCATGAATTTTAGATTGTTTGGGTGACTTTTTTTTCTTGCAAATGCTACAGGAAGAGGACTGAAATTTGGCAGCCAAAGAATTTCAGAAGTGGAAGGGATCTCAGAGGAAGCCTAGTCCAACCCATACCTGTACTAGGACACTCTTTACTGCATATAGGACAAATACTTAGTCTTTTCCTGAAGACCTCTGGTGAAGGGAACCATATTTCTTCCCTGAAGGAGTACAATCTACTATAAGATCATAGATAGAGAGTCTAGAGGGACCCCAGAAGCTGTCAAATACAACTGTCTTTCTTTATAGATAAGGAAACAGAGGTGCTGAATGTTTAAGTGACTTGTCCAGGGTCACACAGCTAATAAGGTGAGATTTGAACCCAGGTCTTCCTGACTCCAAGCCCAGTGCTTTATCCACTATATGATGTTATTTCCCTTGGAATAATTAAAATTACTAAGAAGTTTTTTTTTTTTCTCTTACATTAATCCTGAATCTGCTTCTTGTCAGGTTCCATCCATTCTTCCTTGTTCTGCCCTTTAGGGCCAACCAGAACAATGGTAGGTCTATTACTCATGATTTATTCTTTCTATTTATATTCAAAATTCCAGATAAGCCAGTGAATTTTAAAAATACCATTAATATAGGTAAGGACAACCTTAGAGGAAAATTCTTTCCATAGCTTGTAATTATCAGCAGTCAGGAGAATTATCTGTTTAGTGGATTGTGTTACAGGAATATTAGTCTTGAGGAGAAGGCCTTTAAGAAACAAGAGAAAGGCCTTTAGTATAACTTTATTTTTGTTCCCTGAGCTAGCAATTATTTTAAACACAATATTGGGATTTTGTAATATTTCAAGAGTTCTTGCTCTTTTCTAAAACACATTTTCTCAACTAGGTAAGAAAATGTAATATAAAATATCCTATTCATTTTATCTCATTGAGATACACATCTGGCAAGTTATACATCGTGCTGATGATAATGCGTATTTCCAGGCAGTTGAGCTGTCTGCGTCTTTCCCTTTTTTTCTGATTCAGACAACTCCTTCATCTTTTTTTTTTATGAGCAAGATAAACAGACCTAGATTGTAGATCAATAAGAATAATGAGTTGATCAGTTCTATGAATCACTTATATACTAGGCACAGCCAAGACATCACAGTAAAGCTTCTGACTCACTAAGATTTGCACTGCCCCCATTTTTTAGTGAGGGCCTTTCACAGTGTCAGGAGACAGTCTATATTTCACAAAGGTTTTATATTTCTCCCTAGGCAAGTGCTAAGTTTACCACTTGCTGGTGCAACCATTTGCATAGTGTCTTCCGGGTAGGATAAATAAAGCAATTTCTTGCAAATATTCATATGCAGCTTTATTCTTGGCATCTTTTGTAAAAGGCAGTGAGCATGCTGCCTATCATCTTACATGAATTCATTTTCTTGCACTATTCATACACGTCTTTGAGAACTTGATGTTTATATTTGATGCTGCCTTTCTCTCTACCTGGCCACCTCTAATCAGTTGTTAGATGTTGTCACCTTACCTCTACACTATCTCACATTCTTCCGCTAACCCAGTTTCCCCTTTTCTCTATTACCACCCAAGTCTGGGCCCCTATTACCACAAATCACCATCTAACAGATCTTCCCCCTTTTCATCCTCTCCTTCCTCAAAACAGTGAAACTTCATACTCAATTAATCTTCTTTCTGCACAGGTCTGATCCGGGTATTCCTCTAAGGATCAAAGACTTTCACTGGTTCATTCTTGTCTAAAATACAATTCAAATTAGTCCAGCATTTGAGACCCTCCACACTCTGGCAGTACCTTTCAGCCTTATCTCTCATTACTCTCCTCCAGTGTACTGTCCTTCAGTCGGGCTGTATTACTAGTTGTCCTCCAAATCATGTCTTGAGCTGTCTGTCCTCCCTCCATACTTTTGTTCAGAATTTTCACTATGCCTGGAATGCTTACCCTTCTTAACTCCACCTTTTCACCTTTTGAGATTCATCTCGAATTCCACCTCCTCCTGGAAACTGTCCTTCATAGTTTCATAATCCTTTCCCCTGAGAACCATAGGTACTCACTTTGGTGCTTTGTGTGCATTACCAATCAACCAATGAACTAGCATTTGTTAGTGAGCTTATATGTGTTGTATCCATGGGCTAGATTAACAGCCCTAAAAATACAAGGATGATGTCATTTATTTTTGTATCTCATCTAGCACGGTGACATGGGTGATGTCTATGTTCTAGGTCCCTTGGTAGATACTGTAGTTATTGGGAATCTGATACTACTTGTTTGATTAGTATTAAGTAGAGTGGTTTTACATATACAAGTTGAGCAGAGGCCATTGAAATACGTTTTTGTCATTAAGTTTATTCAAGGCACCCTCCTCTAGTAAGATACTTGTCTAATGTGGTCATTATGGTGTGGAGAAGACTCAGGGAGCTGAAAAGGTGATGGTAGCAGAGCACACATAAGTCTCACCAAGCTGGAAAGGCTAGGGGTAGAGGGTGAACTTCTCTAAGCTGGTAGTGGAGGGTGAGTCTCTAGGTTTAGACAGGCTCATCATCTGAATTCAATTTCATGGGCATTTATTAAGCACCTACTATATGTACTTCACTGTACCAGGCCATGGGGATAAAAATAAAATAATGAAATAATCTCTGCCCTCAAGAACTTTACAATCTACCAAGGTACAGGTAGAAAAATAGCATACAGATAAGTAAATATAAATTAATTTCATGAGGGTGAGAACACTAGCTACTGGATATAATAGGAAAGTGGTTTTCATGAAGGTCACTCCTGGGCTGAACCTTGTAGGGTGCTTAGGATTCTTAAAAGTAGAGATGAGGTGGGAATGAGCTTTAGGCATGGGGATAGATTGTGCAAAGTACAGAAATGCCACACTGAGTTCAAGGAACACCTAGTAGGTGAAGGGAAAAGTAATTTTTATTTCAGTAAATGTCAATTCTGAATCACCAGGGATACGATGAGTAGGAAATGGAGGTTTGCTATCCATAGTGTAAGGAAAGAACAGTATTCTATTATCTCTGTTGGTGATCCAAGTTATGATGGCTTCCATCCACTTCCATGGATGTTTATTCCAAACATAGCAGAGCTAGAGATGGGAGTGTCAGCAATAGAGTTCCTTCTTGATCAGCTAGATGGTGCAGCGAATAGAATGCAGGACCTGGAGTCAGGAAAACTTTTGGACATCAAATCTGGCCTCATACACTCACTAGCTATGTGACCCTGGACAAGTCACTTAACCTGTTTGCCTCAGTTCCTCATCTGTAGAATGAGCTGGAGAAGGAAATAACAAACCATTCCATTAACTTTGGCAAGAAAACCCCAACAGTGGTCACAAAGAGTCAAACGTGACTGAACAACAACATCTTACTCAGCAAAGAAGTGGTGCCCTGTTTTATTTTATTTTATTTATTTGGGCTGGATTAAACTTTAAAAAATTAATTAATTTATTTTTATTTTTCAACATTCATTTCCATAAGATTTTGAGTTCTAAATTTTCTCCCCTTCTCTCTCTTCCCCTTTCCCCAAGATGGTGTTCAATCTGATATAGGCTATATATATATATATATATATATATATTATATATATATGTATATGTATTCATATTAAACATATTTTCACATTAGTCATATTGTAAAGAAGAATTTGAACAAATGGGAGGAACTACAAGGAAGAAGAAACAAAAAAAGAGAGAAATAGTATGCTTCAATCTGCATTCAGATTCCACAGTTTGTTTATTTTTTTTCTGGATGTGGATAGCATTTCCATCACGAGTCTTTTGGAGTTGTCTTAGATCCTTGCGTTACTGAGAAGAGCTAAGTATACCAAGGTTAGTCATCATACAATGTGGCTGTTACTGTGTATAATGTTCTCCAGGTTCAATTCACTTCACTCAGCATCAGTTCATGTAAGTCTTTCCAGGTTTTTCTGAAATCCTCCTGCTCATCATTTCTTATGAAGCAATAATATTCCATTACATTCATATACCACAACTTGCTCAGCCATTCCCCAATTGATGGGCATCCCCTCAATTTCCAATTCTTGTCCACCACAAAAAGGCTGCTATAAATATTTTTGTACATGTGGGTTCTTTTCTCTTTTCTATGATCTCTTTGGAATAAAGATCTAATAATGGTATTGCTGGATCAAAGGGTATGCACAGTTTTATAGCCCTTTGGGGATAGTTCCAAATTGCTCTCCAGAATGGTTGGAGCAGCTCACAACTCCACCAACAATACTTAGTGTTCCAATTTTCCCACATCTTTTCCAACATTTATCATTTTCCTGATTTGTCATGTTAGCCAATCTGAGAGATGTGATGTGGTACCTCAAAATTGTTTTAATTTGCATTTCTCTAATCAATAGTGATTTAAAGCATTTTTTCATATGACTATAGATAGCTTTGATTTCTTCTTCTGCAAACTGCCTATTCATATCCTTTGACCTTTTATCAATTGGGGAATGACTTGTATCTTATAATTTGACTCAGTTTTCTATGTATTTTTAGAAATGAGGTCTTTATCAGAGACACTGGCTGTAAAAATTGTTTCTCAGCTTTCTGCTTTACTTCTAATCTTGGTTGCATTGGCTTTGTTTGTGCAAAACCTTTTTAATTTAATGTAATAAAAATTATCCATTTTGCATTTCTATGTTCTCTATCTCTTGTTTGCTCATAAGTTCTTCCCTTCTCTATAGATTTGATAGGTAAACTGTTCTTTGCTCTTCTAATTTGCTTATAGTTTCACCCTTTATGTCTAAATCATGTACTCATTTTGACTTTATTTTGATAGACAGTGTAAGATGTTGGTCTATGCTTAGTTTCTGCCATACTATTTTCCAGTTTTCTAGCAGTTTTTGTCAAATAGTGAGTTCTTATCTCAGAAGCTGGAGACTTTGAGCTTATCAAACAGTAGATTACTAAAATCATTGACTACCGTGTCTTGTGTACCTAACCTATTCCATGGATCCACCACTCTATATCTTAGCCAGTACCAAGTAGGTTTGATGATTGCTGCTTTATAATACAGTTTTGCATCTGGTATGGCTAGGCCACCTTCCCTTGCATTTCTTTTAATTAATTCCCTTGATATTCTTAATCTTTTGATCTTCTAGATGAATTCTGTTACAATTTTTTCTAGCTCTATAAGATAATTTTTTGGTAGTTTGATTGGTATGGCACTGAATAAGTAAATTAATTTAGGTAGAATTGTCATTTTTATTATATTAGCTCTGCCTACCCATGAGTAACTGATATTTTTCCAATTATTTAGATCTGACTTTATTTGTGTGAAAAGTGTTTTGTAATTGTGTTCATATTGTTCCTGGGTTTGTGCAGGTAGACTCCCAAATATTTTATATTATCTTTTGTAGGATCTCTTGACTGTCTCCTGTAGCCTGAGAATTAGGATCTCTCATCAATAGGAATCCCCAAATCATTTACTGATGACTGTGAAGTCAATTACTCAGTCAACAAGCATTTGTTAAGCATTTACTCTGTGCCAAGGACTATGCTAAACTCTGGGGATACAAAGAAATGTAAAAAGATGTTCCATGCCCTCAAGAAGCATATATTCTAATGAGGAATATAACATGCAAAGAAATATGGATATATAAGATATGTACCGTCTACTGGGAGGTAATCTCTGAGGAATGTTAGTTGGGGTTAGGGAAAAGGGAGGGAAAAACCACTTTTAGTATTTGAGCTGAATCTTGAAGGAAACCAGGAGGTAGAGGTGAGGGGGCAGAGCATTCTAGAAATGGGGGATGGCCTTTATTTGCATGTTGTTTGCCTCAGTAGGATGGTAAAATGGTCAGTCCTGAGCTTTAGGAAAATCCCTCAGGTAGCTAAGGAGAAGAATTGGAGTAGGGAGAGGTGTGAGACAGGGAAACCAGTCAGAAGGCTATTGCAACAGTCTGGGAGTGAGGGGATGAAGGCCAGGCCCAGGGTGATAGAAGTGTGAATGAAGAGAAAGGGATCTCTATCTATCTATGGACATATACAATATATGTTTGTATACATACACATATAATGTTTGTATGTATTTATACATACATAGATACATAAGTATATATGATATTACAGAGGTAAAAATAACAAAAGCGGACAATAGCTAATTTTTTTGACCATAGCAACTCATGAAGTCATCTAAGTACACCGAGAGATTGTGATCTGGGTTAGCGCTATTGTGTTTCAGAACTAGCCTTGAGTAGCTTTTTTCTCAGAACAAAAAATAACTTGCCATCTAAATTATTACTGAAGACTTTCAGTACTGTCATCCAATCCAGAGCTTGGGGTTGAACATAGGAACGTGGATTTAGAGCTTGAAGGGACCTTAGAAGTCACTGATTCCAATTTCCTTATTTGATAGGTGAGACAATCAAAGCCCAGAGTAGTAAAGTACATGGAACCTTCCTTCATGCTTGTGGAGAGATTTTTCTAAACCTTATTCTATATTCAATTCTTCATCTGGCCTATTGAACTAACACTCTTGAAACTGATAGACATCTAAAGAGCTCTCTAATACCTTTCTTTTCTAGTTTCTTCAGGATCTGGATGGTGAAACGTGTTCATAGATAATTTATGATGACTAAACCTAAAAACAATGTACTTCAATATTTCTAAAGGTCTGTGATTTCATTAGTATAGGCACTTCATCCAGCTAAGCATGTTGGGACTCTTCCATTTCTTAGTAGTTGGTTTTTTATTTCATTGTGGTGAAAATACACAAATAATTAAAAAAGACATCACTTACTGGCCATACCTATGGCTATTAGCTTCTTTGATCTTATCTCTGGGCCTCAATTTCCTCATCTGTAAAATGAGGTGGGGGGGAAGGGTGAACTCAATGATCAAAACCTAAAGTGTCTTCCAGTTTTCAGTCTGTGATTCTATGATTCTGTTCTAGGCTGTACCTCAGACATGTACTCCATATTCAGTCTGATGTTCAAAGTCTTTCTAGCTCTGGTAGGCCCTGATATCAACAGTGTATAGCCTTTAAGATCCTAGGGTCACCTGCATGCCATTATGAAACATTTGACCAGGCTTTTTGCAAGGAAAGGGAAAAGTGAGGTACAGTATTAAGTATCATGGGTTTTGAGTCAGAGGATTCAAGTTCCAATCCTTGCTCCATCACTCATTAGCTATGTGACCTTGACAAGTCACTTAACCTTTCTAGGCTCCAACCTCATTTATAGAATGAAGGGGTTTAACTACATGATCGCTTTAATCCCTTTAAGTTTTAAATCTATTATCTTACGATGTAAAATAAATAATACTTTAAACACATTAAAATATTTTTAATATAGCCAGGAGTCTAAAAGCAACCAACCATAGTAAAATATAACTCTGGGTTAGGTTTGAATAAGACATTAGCTTAACTTTTTGGGAGCGATAATGATAAATAATAAAGCCTACATAGGCTATGGGAGTCTTGATATCAACTCTATTTGCATTGATTGATAAGGCAGATTGCCAGAGGACTCATTGCTGGCTATATCTTTCTGTCGTGGTTCTAGCGGTACTTCTGAGAGCTTGGAGTGTGTTTCTAATGCAGTCAACTCTAGACCCATTCTGGTGTGTTCTCCCCAATATTAAACACAAGTGATCATTGCTGCAGTATCATTTAGCCCATTGACATCAATTCATTTTGACAAAGGGATACTTACCAACAAGACATAGCAAAGACTAAAATACAAAACCAGCTCCAGGACCTGGGGGCATAATCTCCCTTATATTGTCTTAGTCCCTGGGGAGAATGAGTTATACAGTCCCAGAAAACTGGATCTGGAGTCAAAGGATCTGCTTTCAAACCCTCCTTCCACTTACCACCTGTGTGACCCTGACCAAGGCACTTCACCTTTCTTGGCCTCAGTTTTCTCATTTGTAAAGTGAGGGGGCTGGACCCTAATGGCCCTTCATGAATAATTGATTCTATGATCCCATCTTTCAGGCCCTTACCATCTAGGAATAGTTTCTGATCACCACAATGAAAGGTTCACTGAAAATCTGAATTTTCCTTTGCTGGCTTCTCTGAAAATTGCTTTCTAAAGTTTCCAGCAAGGGCAAGACTTTGAGGCAAGACTTTGAGCTGGACAGAAAAGTTGGATTTGGTGTTGCTTGCACAGTCGCAGTGGCCAAAGCAATAATATGAGTAAAAGTTGGCCCATTTCATGTCATCCAATTCTTTAATCAACCAGTTCTTGACCCTCAGAAGTGTGGGAACACAAGGCTCTTTGATTCTAGCAGACACAAGGACTCTAACTTTCTTTGAGGGATCAAATTAACTGGAAATTAGCTCTGGAAGGCTGACAACTTTAATTGCCATTTAATAGACCCATTTCCTAAACTACCTAAAATCTTGTGTTTGTTGTGATTGTCAAAGGCCCCAAGAGTAAATCTAATTAAAATTGATGTTCAATTTGGCCAGGCCTGAAATACTACTGCAAAACAATTATAAAGCACAACTGGATGAAAATCCTTTCATCATTTTGTTGTTAAAGTCATGCAAGCAGTAATACTTAGATAGAGTCCATTTTGTCAAAAAACCTTAAGTGAAAGCATTAATTCTCTGGAAAAAGGATTTGAAGGACTTCTCTGTCCTCTGTGGCAGGATTTAAAAGGCATTTAGCAATTAATAAGATGAGATCACAGGCAAAGTAAAATCCTTTCTAAATCTAATATTAATAGGATAGTTCTCCAGTGTTTTCATGGTCAGTAGCATTTAGTGTGAAAGGAGGTTGGTTCTTTGTATGACCTCTGCGAGACCAAGAAAAAGGAAACAGCAATTCTGTGGCCATTCATGTCTGGAAGATTACTGGCAACAGGCCCATATATCATCCAGGTCTTGCTTTTCTTTGGGGAACTATTCAGGGACTCACTATAGTCATAATTGGGAGGATGATAAAGGGTAGATACTTTGCAATGCTGTTTTTCCCTCCATCCCTCTTTTGATATAGTTTTACATTAGACATCATTCATTCCACTTAAAGAAGACTGGACATATTTTCCCATGAGGTATTCATTTGTGTTCTCTCTAGCCTATCTTTGGTAACAGAGGCAATGTTCGATATTGTGCTTCATGAGGGTCCTATTAAATTTCCACATGAGATTCGGTCCTGCCGTATAAATTAAAGGAAGGTCTCCAAGATGCACTTAAGGATTAAGTCTTTTTTACTGCCTGCACTCCAAGGGGGAGGGATATTACCAATGTAACCCTTTGTCCTCAGGCTGAACCATCCCCTGTTGGGAATCTGAGGGACAGAAGACATTGTTTGAAGGCTCTGGTATCTTATCAGTCATCCCATCCAGAGTTTTTGGGTTTTTGACTCTTTCAATTTTCTTGGACAGTGAGGAGCATAATGAAAGAGCAACAACAAAATTGTAACTAGCATGGGAGGAGGGGTATCCCCACATTTCATGGTTTAATAGACCCATTTCCTAAACTACTTCCAAAAGTATGGAGTGAACTTATCCCCTCCCACTGTCCTAGGATCTCACTGACACAATAACACCCTCTCAGGACCCTTTTTCCTCCTTACCATCATTGTCCAGCATAAGTAGACCTTTAAGTAGACTGTTTTCTGAATCCCCATTCCTTTTGCCCCTACACACCTTCAGACTTTATCTTCGCTCCCCACCCCCATGCACACATGCATGCACAGCCACACAGAGTGAACTGGCCCTAGGCATGTAGCTTTGGCTAGTTATATCCATGCCCATTTTTCTTATGTTCTCCACAAGTTACGTAAACAATGGAAATAGACCCACTCTTTTCTTTGAAGGATGACTTACTCTGGGATGGAGGAAGTTCATCTGATACTTTCTTTCCTGATGGCCACAACTTGAAGTAGTGGTTTCTGGAAATTCTTGCTGTCCAGCAGCTGTTCCTGTAGGATTTCAGATATCTCTTAACTAAAAAATTCCTGATATTTCTCAATGCCTTCTCAGCTCCTACTCTAGAAATCATTGAAAGCTCTTCCCAACTAGCAAAATTGTGTATTATATTTCTGTCAAGCCTACCTGGCCTTCTCGCTATGGATGAAGATCCATATTACTCCATCTCCCACCTTCATGTGCTTGTCTTGGTTGTTCCCCATGACTGGAATGCATTTCCTCACTATTGTCCTTCAGGATCTCTAGATTTCTTTAAGGCTTATCTTATGTCCCTTTCTACACGAGGCCTTCCCCCTCAAATCATTTTGTATCTATTTTATATCTACTTAGTAGAGACCTATATATGCACATGTTATCTTCTCTTGCTAGAACATAAACTCCTTGTGGGCAGGGAATGTTTACTTTCACTTTTGATTTTGTATCCTAGCATCTAGTGTGGTACTTGACTGATAGTAGACACTTGATAAATGCTTATTGATTATTTATTAATCACTTATCTCTTTCTCCTTTTTCCTTTCTTTCTTTCTTCTTCTTCCTTCCTTCCTTCCTTCCTTTCCTTTTTTTCCCCTTCATTTCTTCCTTCTTTTCCCCTGTCCTTGTCCTTCCCCTTCCCATCTCCCTATTTTGTCCAGAGTTCAAGTACAGGGGCTACTCATTGGCCCAGCTATGACTGATCAGTACAGGAGTTTTGATCTGCTTGTTTCTGACCTGAGCCAGTTCTCACCTTCTTATATGAGCTGCTGGCCCTTGCTCTTGAGGGCTTTACTATATTGGTGCTGGTCTTAGTGTGACCACCTAATCAAGTTACCTCGTTATAGCTCAGAACCTCAATAAGTCCAACATCCTTAGCCCCTTCTGTTGCAGAGACATGCACTACCACAGACTGTAGCTATTTGTGTGTGTGTCATATTCCTCTTTCAGGCAGTAAACTCAGTGAAGGCAGGGACTGTGTTTTATCTAAAATTTGCATCTCATCCGTTTCTACTCACAGCAGGCATTTCCTAAGTGTTTATTGCGTTGCATTGAGTTATTTCCTAAGGAAAGTTGTGCAAAATACACTTGGATAAAAACTGAGAGACACAGAAATATGAATTAGGTAGAGGTAAATATTATTCTCATACCAAAGGACAATTCTTACATCAAGGCTACTCCTCCAATGTCAAAATGGCCTTTTGCTTTGACCTACTGAGGAATTGGGATATGGATTTCACCAAATCCCTAAAACAGTGATTCACATTATCAGTAGCCTCAGATACAACAACTATCTTGGCAAAGTACTTTTCATGTTTCAGTACTTGGGCAAACTGCTGAAGAGGGACAGGCTCCAGATGCTAGACTTAGTTATTAAGCTACTTTCGGTTGAGGAGAGGGAGATGTGGGAAAAAATTCTATAGGAAATATTAGATAGGGAAATTGAAATGAGTTTCTGGAATGAAGCCTACATTTAACTGTTGGGCATAGTAAAAATGTATAAAATTATGTCTATATTATTGTCTGTGTACCTGTCCAATATAGAAAGCATCGCAAACATATTCATCCACATGAATTCACCCAAAGCAACAATCTTTGCTTTGATAAAAATCTCCTCTCAGCATATTTCTTCTTGAAAAAGAAAAATCAAAATATAAAGGAACTAGCTTTATTGTTATTGCTATAAAATTTGAGAGGCTATAGGAAAAGAGGTGCATGAGTCTAAAATGAATAAAAAAGAATAAATTTGTCTCTTTTTAGACTTCTGTCAAATACCATTTGTATGTTCATGTTAGTTTAGACAAATACCTTGCTTTCCATTCCCTGTGCTTCAAGACTGGGGGCTATTAGGAGTGATGTGCTCATGTAAGGTAAAATTGCTTTCAGAGATCTTTAGAATAATGGATTCCAACCTGTATTTGCAGAATGGAGACTGGCACCCTTGTGTCTGGGTTAAGGATGCAGAGAGGTGAGATTATGGGCTGAACAAGGAACTGGGTCAGAGGGAAAAGACAATGAGTGATTTAAAGTAATTCAGATCCTGCTTAGATCATTTTACTACCTACATAACCTTGGGTTAAGTCATTTAACCTCTCTGGGCCTCAGTCTTCTCATCTGCAAAATGAACAGGTGGACTAGATGACCTATAATATCCCTTCCAGCTTTAAATTTATGATCCCACAATTCAATTTGCAAAATGATTGGAGGAGCACTTTTGAACTTCGGGAAATAAATACCAGTTGTGGAACAGGTAAAGAGAGAACACACACACACACACACACACACACACACACACACACACATGATTTATTCTGATGCCAAAGGCATTTTGGTTGGGGAGAGATTTTTTTTTTTAAATTATTTTTATTGGTATCCTTTGTTTCTTTTTTATCACTTACATTTCTTAAATGTATCCTTTCTTTCTTACTTCCCTGAGAGTAAGCACTTATAACAAAGAATTAAAAAGGAAGGAGAAAACAGTTTGGCAAAACTACACTACATATCTAAAGCTTCTGTCAATATATACAGTGTCCCACCTCCTTATTCTCCTATATCCTCTAAGAAGCAGAGAGAGGTGACTTTTTATATTTTTCCTTTGGGGCCAAGCTTGGTCAGTACTATTTTGCAGCATTCAATTTTGATTCTTTTGGTGCTGTTCTTTTCATTTACATTGTTATAGTCTTTGTGTATATTGTTTTCCTAGCTCTGCTTACTTCATTTTATATCAGCTCATAAAAGTCTTCCCATACTTCTCTGAGTTTCCCATAGTCATTTTTTATATAGCACAGTAATATCCCATTGTGTTCCCAACTTCTTTTGCCAGTCCTCAATCAGGACGCATCTACAATTTTCGTTTCCATTTCTTTGGTGGAAGTGCTGCAAAGTTTTTTTTTTAAAGTAGTATTGATCTTCTTTGAATTGCCTGGAAAAGATAGAATCTGAATTAGGCAGATGACTGGAAGGACTATGAGGAAAGGACATATAGGAGGAATTCTGTGAGGTAAATAGCATTTAGCACTGGGTAGGAGGTAAAAATTAGAAGGTTTGAAAATGAATGAGAATCTCCCAGTGTCGGTATTATCAGGAGTGCTGGATTTGGAATTAGGAAGATCTGATTTTGAATCCTGATTCTGACATTGAACTAGTTGTATGACCATGAGCACTCACGAGCTTCACTTTCCTCATTTGTAAAATGGTAATAATCCTGGCATACCTATCTCAGGTGATGATTGTGAGGTGCAAGTGATAAAACATGTATAAATGTGTAGATTTTCAAGTCCCATGTAAACGTCTATTATAACTGATGATCGAAAAGCTGTGGAGTAGAGAATATTGGACGAGGGATGGCCAAATACTTTGTATGAACAGAGAATATCAGTGCTCAATTTTCTTAATCTCAATATTAAAAAACCCTTCCAATATTATTCACCAGAAGCACTGGCATCTATGGCTGTGCATTGAGCTCCTTTTCACTCAAAGAAAAGCCCAGGGCTAGAGCCAGAGCTGTAAGTAGGTTAAAACTATAACTTGCCCTGTGCCCTGGGCAAGTACCACAAGCCTCTCCCAGGGCAAGACACCATTTAAAGGGTGGTAGTAGTGGAGAGGGTGGGAGACAGTGACCATGGGAAGCCAGAATGGTGGGAAGGGAGGCAGAGACTCTGGGGCGTTGCTTTTTCTTTGCAGTATCTTTTGCTGGTGGTCAAAGCTGGGGAGACATTGACTCTGGACATTGACTTTTTTTGGAGGATGGTAAATGTGTATAATAATAACTAATTATTTTTGCTGCTAAGGGACTGTAACTGTCATCAGTGATATCTAACTCTGCCATCTTAGAGCAAAGCTCTAATCACCCTAGTTATTGCTCTGACTAGAGCGCAGGTCTCACAACTCCAATAATTTTTCATAACACCAGAAATAAGAACAGATCCCCAGGGTTTTAAGATGAAGGCAAAGAAGAAGGTAATGTTGTTTTTAAGTGGCAGAGGGCTTGCAGAGCCTTTTTTCAGGGCTGTTCATCAACCTTTGGTGTCCACCTCTCACCCAACTCTCCCCTGTGGCTCCAAGAAGCTCTATCATGCACAGTGGCAATACCTCAGTAAACTATCGAGGCAGACTGGCTAAACAAAGTTGAGGTTAACTGACCGGCCTCAGACCCATTGGTGAGTTAGGGGGATGTCTACCCAACCATGTGAAGATGTCCCAGTGGAATGGGCAGTTAACATCCTGGGTCATTGCCAGTCATCTTAACTTTTTTCCTGCCACTGGATTTTGATGACTCTGGAAGAGAGAGTGAGGCTGACAAATTTCTGCAGCTCAGCCTCACTTAAATCCAATTCACATGCAAGTCAAGACACCATCCCATGATGTAATTGATCCTCTTTGAAATGAAGGACAAACAGCAACAGCTGCATGTAAACAAAGAAGTAAACATCTTTGTATATAGAGAAACAAATATGCCTTAAACACAAAGTGACACCTGTT
Organism: Vombatus ursinus; assembly: GCF_900497805.2. NCBI lineage: Eukaryota > Metazoa > Chordata > Mammalia > Diprotodontia > Vombatidae > Vombatus > Vombatus ursinus. The sequence continues at coordinate 4,986,740 of NW_020954591.1, forward strand.
CTGTCTCAAGGCTACATGGATACCATAAAGTGATTTATTCTGTGGGTTTTTTTTCAATTGAACTGGCTCTGCCAGGGACTTTATGAAGCATATTAACATAGCCTACTATTGAAACCAGTGCTTCAATCTGTTTCTTATTTACTATTCACATTTACTATGTTAAAGTTATCATTGTTTCTCCCCTTAAGTTTCAAGAAACATTGCAATTCCTTTTGGATCAAGAGGGTGTTTGCATTTATAGAGGTCAGCAATGTGAGTTTTCTTGTGCCTCTCAGTGGGAATACTCCAGTAACAGATAAACAAGGGCTATGTATTGTGTTAGGAGATGAAAGAATAATAGCAGTGAATGGAAGTGATTTTGCAAACCAGTCCTTCTCTTCATCTGATATATGGAACTTCTTCCATTTCTCACATCAGAGGGTGGCCTAATTGTTGAATTTACATTAAGACTGTAAGCTCCGGCAAGCCTGAAATTCATTTTGGTTCATTTCCTCAGTCTCATCCCCCAATAGCCCATCCATTCACAAATCCTTAGGCAAAAGGAGAAAAACAATCCTGAAGGAAATAATGCAGAACTTAATGGTCGTTTTTCCTTACCCTAGGAAGATGCTTTAAATAAAAGAAAAAAGAAATAACAAAAATTTGAAAACTTTGATGGTATGAGAGATATCACATGCCATGCTTGGAAAGAATAATGAAGCAGGAAGCAACATAGAGGGGCTCTAGTTTAGAGTATTCCTATAGTTATTGGCCCTGTGAGCTTGGGCAAGCTAATTGCCCTAACTGAGCCTCAGTTACTTCATCTGTGTTGGGATACAAAATGATTCATTACACTCTCTGTTTGCCTATGAGGTTATTATGAGGCTCAAGTGAGATAATAATTGTGACATTGTTTTCTAAACCATAAAGCACTATACCTAGGGTTGGTATTATTCTTTTCATGTATATTTCACCTCCAAGTATGTGTTAACTACTCAGTCAACAAGCAATTGCCAAATGCCTGCCATGTGCCAAGCTCTTGTTAGACTCAGAAGAGCAGTGCTAAGAGTTCTGGTTCAAAGTTGGACAGAGAGACAATTAGGTCTCATTTGAGGATTTTGAGAATCCCTCAAATGCTGATTTAATGAATGGTAGAGACAAGTTATAGAAGCAGCAAACGGAAGGATATCTCAAGCCTATAGGAATAAGTGTTCTAATGGGTGATTTCAGTGCTGTCATCTGGTACCAAGCACATTTTCTTTTCTTTTTAATTTATAGAATAAAGCAAGCATTTCCAAAACATAGTACAATAAAAAAGATGATTGCACACAAAACTGCAAACCTACTATGTGCAACTTGCTATTCTTTTCAAATATATAACAAATTATCATGTAAATTTCTTTTTTTTCCTTCCCTCCTCCCCCCTCACTCTAGAGATGGCTACCATTAGACACAAGTAGGTATATATATGTAAAATTATTCTATACACACTTCTATCTATTAGCTCTTTTTCTGGATGCAGATTGCATCTTTCTTCATATGTCCTTTATAGTTAATCTGGGGTATTTATAATAGTCAAAATAACCTATTCGCTCAAAGTCATTTTCAAACAATGTTGCTGTTACCGTATACAATGTTTTCTTGGTTCTACTCATTTCACTCTTCATTACTTTTTGCAGGTCTTTCCATGTTTTTCTAAAATTATCGAGCTCATCATTTCTTATAACACAGTAGTATTCCAACACAATCATGTACCCACAACTTGTTTAGCTGTTTACCAATTAATGGACATCCCTACAATTTCAGTTCTTTGCCACCACAAAGATAGCAGCTATAAACATTTTAGAACATATAAGTTCTTTTCCTTTCTCCTTAATCATCTTTGGAAAAAGACCAAGTAGTGGTATTGCTGGGTCAAAGGGTTTGCATAGGAGTTTAATCACTCTTTGGTCATCATTCTAGATTGTCCTCCAGAATGGTTGGATCAGGTCCCATTCCTCTAACAATGAATAACTGTCCCAATTTTTTGACATCTTCTCCAACATTTGTCACTTTCCCCTTCTATCATTTTAGTCAATCTGGTAGGTGTAAAATGATACCTCAAGATTATTTTAATTTGCATTTCTCTAATCAATAATGATTTAGAACATTTTTTCATGTGACTACAAATTGTTTTGATTTCTTCATTGGAAAATTGCATCTTTATGTCCTTTGACCATTTATCAATTGGGGAATGACTCATATTTTTATAGATTTAACAAAGTTCTTTATATATTTTAGATATAAGACCCTTAGCTGATAAACTGTTTCTAGATTTTTTCCCCAGATTTTCTGTTTTCCTTTTGATCTTGGCTACATTTGTTTAATTTGTATGAAACCTTTTTAAATTTAATATAATAAAAATATCCATTTCATACCATGACATCTTAAGGGGACATCAAGCACATTTTCAAAGGGAAATTCTGCTCCCCCTCTTTTGTGAATAGGGCTTCTTTGACAATGAAAAGGCCGTAAACAAGTGAAGGATGGTAGAGGTTGGTTTATTGAGTCAATCACCCTACTCCACTTAAAGTAACTACCAAGGTGGCTAATTTTTTTATCTTCATGAAGTGAGAACACGTCTATTGAATCACTCAACCAACAGCATTGAACTGGATCCAAAAAGTGCTTAATCAAATTGGAAGAAATGAAAGTCAATGGATGAAATGAAAGCAAGCTACACTTGAAGCATATTGGGATTGGCTGAGGAAACTTAGTCATGCTCTACGAGCCTTGGATAAAATAGCAAGCCAGTTTGGAAACCAGAATTTAAGTGTCAGGCCAACTTAGTGTTGGAAGTAGTTCTAGCCTCCTCCCCTCTCATTCCTAATAAACCTTCGACTAAAAGATGACCTTGTGAACTTTGAAAGGCAGTAAGATTTTTGGCCTCTTTTGGAGATCCTAGCAATGTTCTTGGAACAGTAGTGGCTGATAGTTACATCTGTATTAAGAGCCAAGGACACAATTAAAAAAGACAACTTCAGGACTCTACAAGGAACCCAGCAGGGAGCTATATCACACCTAAAGAGAAATTAATGAAGATTTTAGCAAAGGAAGAAAAAAATAACTTCCAGGAACCAGATGCTGTGAGTTACCTCTTTGTTACCTGGGTTCTTTAAATTTAAGACTACTTTCTCCTGAGTTCCATTATGTATTTATGGGAGTGTTTGTGTGCTCCATTTGGGGGAATATTTTATTACAATTGTTATTACTATACTACCTTAGTATGGTCCTGATTAAATATCCTCAATTAAAAGCTATTTGGATAGCTAATTAATATCAACTGCTGATCAGTAAGGGAAACACACTGGTGGGGACTTGTGAGCTGTTGCACCAAACACCCTAAACCCTTAGAGTTACTCTAGATTCTTGAGGGGAGAAGAACCTTAGTTCTGGGACTTTCCCTGCCAGTATTAGTGGGGCTCAGAGAGTGAGCCCAGCAGACCCTGTACACACGTACTGCATTATTGTTGTTCCATCACACTTTCATTTTCTCCTTGGACTCCACTTCCCTCCATCATTGCCCACCTAGAAAAACCTCTGCCATGGAGTCCTCCACTCCTGATTGGAGGACTTTGCCCAGGATCACCATTTTAGGAAATACCACAGCCATACTTCACCATAGTCATGCCTAAATTCTCTTCTCTTTTTCCTTACCTGTTGCACTACTACCTAGGAGAAACCTCTGTCCTTAATCCTTGCTCTCCTGGTAGGTGATTTTCTCCAGAAAATTATGACTCTAGGAAGGATCCCAGCCCTGCTTCATCTCACTGATGCTTTCTAATTCCCCAATATGGGCTGTTTTTTTTTACTAGAATGTAAGTTTGGGAAATACCGTCTTTGTAGTCCTATCCCAGCATGATTTTGTTGTTCAGTCATTTTTCAGTTGTGTCTGGCTCTTTGTGACCCCATTTGGGGTTTTCTTGGCAAATACACTGGAGTAGTTTGCCATGGCCTTCTCCAGATCATTTTACAGATGAAGAAACCAAGGCAAACAGGGTTAAGTGACTGGCAAAGCAAAAGTCCTTAATAAATGTTTAAATGCCCTGTCTTTCTTTCTTCCTCCCCTTCCCCTTCTTTTCTCTTTCTCCCTTCCTTTTTCTCTCTTCCTCTTCCTCTTCTCTCTCTTCTTTCCCTCTTTTTCTCTTCCTCCCAGACCCTTCTCTCTTCCTCCCCCTTTTTCCTCCTTCTTTTCTTCCTTTCTTCTCTCTCCCCTTCTGCTCTCCTCTCTCTGTCTGTGTGTCTGTCTGTCTCTCTTCCTCCTCTCCCCCTCCCCCATTCCCATTCTCTCTCCCTCTCCTCTGCTGTGGTTTGCATTTCTTTATATTTCATTAGAACACCTGACCATCAGGGCCAATTGCTATTAAACACAGAAGCCTTACTCCCCCAAATTCCCAAGGACAAACACAACAAAACAAGAAACGTGAACTTAATATATACATTCATGACTATGTGAAACCATTAAATACTTGATTATTTAAAAACACTACCACCACCATGATACCAAAGGTCAGAAATATAAACACAACCTAAATCTAATACAGAAAATGAGGAGAAAGCTTAGTGATGCTCTTATCTGTAAGCTGAGTGAAGAATGCTTTCCTTAGAAGGTAGACAAAAACAAAGATCATCAGGGACATATTATGCTGATTAGATGGTTGAAAGACTGATAAAGAGAGGACATACACTCTGGTTTAACTTGTACATTGGATCTGGAACTGGAAAAGACCTTGGGAATCATCCATTGCAACCCTTTTATTTTATAAATGAGGAAATTGAGGATCTCCTGGGGAGTAATGAAAACTCAACCTAAGGGTTGGGCCTGTGACCTGGAAGGACAGGTAACATCAGAGACAGGGGAATGCCCAGCTACAGCCATGCTGTTGCAGCCTTTCTTTGATTGCCAGAGGGAGATACACTTATTTTCAGCAGGAAGGGAGTTTATGGAAAGTCCTTTTCTTGGCAGATGTTCAGCTATGAACAGGATGTGGTAGCCATTGAGTAATTCTCTAGAGCAGAGTTAGATTTAAGCTTGGCTGTTTCAGAAAAGCTGGGTGGAGGGATTAGTGGAGGTTTTCCATCCCCTCTGTGGACTGAGAGGTCACCTTATTGATTGCTTCTGATCCCAGAAGGGAGACTTGTATCCATTCACTATAACCAGGTGCTCCAATTCAACGTTGGAATGACAACAAATTATTATATTTTTCTTAAAGAAACTAGTCTCTGGTTCAACAGTAGTGTGGACAAATATAGTGAGAAGTCAAATGCAGCTCACTTTAGGTTAAGAAATCAGACAGAATAGATGGAAGAATTTCTAAATTGATATACATAAAAAATTTTGACAGAGAATAGTATGGTGATGTCTTATTTATAGTTACTGTTTAATTTAATTCTGATCTACTTAGGCCTAGGAGTTCCTGGCACTGGCTTCACTGAATGCTCTGGGGTGGTTCAGTGACTCAGGCAAGCCATTGTCCTTGCCCTAGCAGAGGCTACAATGCAGTCTGTGTAAAAGAAGTCAGCAGTCAGCCAAGATAAGTAAACAGAAGGTAAGCTGCTAAAACAGAAATGTGTATCTGGTAAATTGGAGAGGAATAGTTCACCGCAACTGTCTTATTCTGGAAAGACTTTTTCCAGGATTTGAAATTTAAAGAGAGAATTCAGTAATATGCTATAAGGAAAATGAATCCAAATTTGAGGTTTTTGTGGTAAATATTTGGTGACCTTCTCCTTGTCTTCTTTTAATCCCCTAGGCCTTTTTAGATGAAAAAAAAATGCTTGGCTTAGTCCCCATCAGTAGGATTGAAATGAGAATATTAGGAAAAGGTGTTATTCAAAGTAATAATTTAATTTAATGAAATATTTATTAAATGCTTGCACTGAGCAAGGTATTGCATAATTATATGTGGTATAGACACGTGATTTCATCAAGTAGAAAACTTTCATTGTGGAAATTCCCTTCACCAATACAGATGGACAACTCCTCTGTAATTTATAGTTTTAGTTCCCTGGGGTACTTGGAAGGAAGGAAACAAACGTTTATTATTCACTCACTATGTGCCAGACATTTTGTTAAGTGCCTTAGAAATATTACCTCCTTTTCCCCTCATAACAACTCTGGGAGGTAGATACTAGCTCATTTTATAGAAGAGGAAACAGAGGTTAAATGACTTGCCAGGGTCACACAACTCATACGTGTCTGAGAGTAGATTTGAACTTGGGTCTTCCTGACTCCAATCCCAGTGCTCTAACCACTGGGTCATGTAGCTGTTTAGAAGTTCAGGGACTGCTGTGTGCTCACATGTGTTGGAGGAAGGACTGGACTCAAGGTCTTCTATCCACTAGGACTAAGCCATGTTGTCCTCATGTAACAAAATGTAACAACAGCAAAAATAACAAAATGCTTATACCCCCCAAACTACATGGAATAAAAAACTTTTAAAATATAGAGACTGATGAAATAAAATCCACTGGAAGAAGTCTGCATTATCCCCATTTTCCCATTTGCTGCTCCAGTTGTACCAAAGATGTGTAGTGAGGCTTCAGAAGACATCTCAGTGCTTTTGTTCAATCACAAAAAGCAGTCACCTGTGCAATAATTCACCAGACATTAAGTAAAGGATAATGACTTGTCCCAAGACCATTTCTCTCTGAATTCCATCAAATATTATTATAGATAGATGATTATTATAGTGACATACTTTTTTTGCATGCTTTTGTTGTTCAGTCATTTTTCAGTTGTGTCTTACTCTTTGTGACCCCATTTCGGATTTTCTTGGCAAAGATACTGGAGTGGTTTGCTATTTCCTTCTCCACCTCATTTTACAGATGAGGAAACTGAGGCAAACAGGGTTAAGTAGGGTCAGATTTGAACTTAAGAAGATGAGTCTTTCTAACTCCAGGCCTGGCATTCTATCCATTTCATGACCTTGAAAGAGATTTTCTTGGCAAAGCTACTGGAGTGGTTTGCCATTTCCTTCTCCAGTAAATTTAGGCAAACAGAGCATAAGTGATTTGCCTACGGTGACACAGCCAGTGAGTGCCTGAAGCCGATTGAACTTGGATCTTTATGATCTAGGCCCAGAGCTCTATCCACTGAGTCATCTAATTGCCTCTTTTTGCATGATACCTTATTTAGTAATTCAGTAAAAAAAAAAATTCTTCGAAGAATGATAAGTTTTAGTTTGGAGATAAATTCTATGAAAATAATTATCTGCTTAGAATAATATACATTTCAGAACATTCTGATCAAACTAAGAAGAAGGCACTTTGCAAATATGAATTATTCTTTTTAAATTGTATTATTAGTGTTTTGGAGGCAATGCTTCTGTGATTCAGGGTAGATGTTGATGGCAAATATTACTGAAGTTAATTAGAAGAATTCATCAGGATACTTCATTTATATAATTGAGAAGACATCACTTCATTAGGAATTTCATCATTCATCTGGTTTTCTGAAAATGAATCAATGAGAAAAAGTGAAAGACTGATCATAGAGAACTTAGATTTCTGAAGGTGATGTCAAGGAAAATGAGTATAGGAACTGTAAGTTCAACTTCTGTTAATGGGCTAGGACATGGACATGAAGAGGATGACTACTATTCTGTCCTTAGAAACATACAAGCAAAATAGGCTTGGGAAAAAGACTAGTGATTAGGATTTGAGTCAGATATATACAAGTTTATCTGGGAACAGATTATATATCCTCTATCTTTGAATGTATTCAAGACAGGAAAATTTCTCGTTTGAGTAACTTAAAATAATTTTGGACTTCTCTTGCACACCCCACCCCCCTTTCTCATCCAAAGGAAGGAAAATCACTCTGGTGATTACTGTTGACAGATTTTGAATACACATTGAATATAGTGGATTTTCTGGGACACTTCTGATTTGAAGAAAAGAAAATGTATTTTCCACAAGGCCTAGCAGAGGAGATATCCTTTGTTAGACCACATATCTTTATTTTTGGTTTGGAAAATCTCATCACAATACGTATGCTAGGTTAGCACCTTGGCTTATTTTAGGACTTTGGAGACTCTCTAGATGCTACAGGTCTAGATTTGCATTTTCAAGGCAGCTTGGAGAGTCTCTGGAATGAGTCCAGGCCAAAGGACCAGTTGTTAAAAGGGGTACAAACCCCACTGTGGAGCTCCAGCCAATGCTAGGACAGGCAGATGGGTGAAAACATTCCATATATACACACATATGTGGTATATATACATGCACACACATATAATATTAGCTATAATAACATATAACCTGATATGTTCTATATAAAACATGTGACATTATATATAGGTAAACTATATAAAAGTTTTCCATTATATTTAATGTGTTGATTCTTTAGATTATCTTTTTCTTTATAAATATATAAATATATAGATATATGTGTCTCCATATATATGTATATGTATGTATATGACTGATATATATGTATATCAGTTTCTCTCCCTACATATGCATCTATATCCATCTTTCTCTCTCTCTCTCTCTTTTTCTCTCTCCCTTGCCTGAAGAATCAATATTGATTAAATATAATGGACAATTGTGAGATATCACCTTTGCTTTGCATTCATTTCGCCTTGATCTTCATAGGCTCATTATATATTTGAAAAATCATCCATAAGGTATGCTTCCTTATAGCATAACAATCAAAAGCACTGGACAAGGAATCAGAAAATTTCGATTCTATTCCCGTCTCTGCTTCTTGCTAACTGTGTGACCTTGAGCAAGTCATCTAACTCCTCTGAGTCTCAGTTTCCTCATTTGCCAAATGGAGATAATATTTACCGTAATACCACCCCTACAGAGATTTTGTCAGACTGAAATGAAATCATATGTAAGTGAAAGTACTCTGAGAACTCTAAAACATACTTAAGATTTTATCTTATTGATCTAAGGAAAGGCAGGTTGGGTATGGGGGCTAGAGGGCTGTTCTAGGAGTCATAAAGACTTGGGTTCAAGTCATGTCTCTTATACATATTGGCTAAGTGGCCATGGATGTGTCACTTACCCTCTCAGTATCCCAGTTACCTCTCTAAGACTTAGAGGTTACAGATGAATTGCCTCATTGGAGGGGGTTCTACCCTGGGATTTGCCTTCATTCCAGTGAAATCTCAGGTGCAAACAACAACAAAGATTATTCTAGAGCATTATTTATAGAGTTTCCAAAGACAACATTTTATTTGTTCTTATGTATTTATTCATCTTATAGAAGCCAGGGACAGAAATTCATACTTTTGGAAAAGGAGAAATAGAGTAGAAATGAGAAAGAGATTGCATATTTGTTATTCTAAAAGAAACAGCACCCTAGTAACAGAAGAAATTCTTTTTTTTTGTAGAGTTTTAAAATTCCATCCTTGGATGGCTTAGGGATGTGTGTGTGCTTACGTGCATGCATGCGTGTGTGTGTGTGTGTGTGTGTGTAAACTCATAAAATGAAATCTTACTAAGGCCTTTGGATTAGAGAGTTTGTAATTTGGTGGTTCCCAAATAGCTCCTGGAGCCCCAGCATCATTTCTTCATCCTATAGATCATGTAGTTGTAGGTAGGGAGTCTGGGTCATGGCTCATGGCAGTACTATAAGGCTCACTGATGTATATCTTTACCTCTCCGAATGCGTTATCTGCATCAATCTTCCCACGGGAATCCTCGAGTTCAGCAGGCACTTTTCATGAGCGATGGTATAACTGATGAATCTTCTAATTTTACAGTCTGAAACGGGATGATAAAATACTAGATTTATAGGGATTGTTTCATTGTGCACAACACTCACGTCTCCTATTCCTATCTGCCATGAAGAGAAGAAATTTGTTCTCCCTTAAACATGTCATGCTGTTAAATGTATGTTGCTTATGATCTTGAGGATTTGGGGCATATCTAACAGTGTAAAAGAAATGGCACTATAGCAATGCTTTCATGGTAGTGTAGCTTAACCAAAGGGATTTTATGTTCATTATGGTGATTTTTATGTTGGATGGGGAAGATAAACCTTTATGTCCTGGTTTGTTAGTAGAACCTGTCCTTGCATCTGAGCAGGTACTATTGATACACAGCTTTCTGTCAATTCTTACCAAAATCTGATTACCCCAAATGTTCATTATCACCTCATGTCAGTAATCCTTAAGGAATGGATCTGTTATCTTAGTCTTCTCGATCCTTCCAGGGGGCATGCAAATTGACTACTTACAGATTTCAAGGGACTGGGGGTGCAGAGCAATTTCTTCCTGAAATCAGAATGGAAAACCATTTCCTACATACCTGGCAGTTTCTGCCCTTTCATTTCAACACTCAAACCTCCACGGAAAAGAATACTTCTTCATGCGTGTTAAATTCACTTGAATTAACATGCCATTACTATCATGAGAGGACATTAACCACAATTAGGTTTTCAGATAGTCATAATGGGGCAGGCACACAAATGCATCAGAACTACAAAAGAGAGAATAGAAAAATATAAGGGAAAGAATTTATCTGCATTATTCATAATTATTACTACATTCAGATAATCCCTTTCTTAACCAAATAGAGAATTTAAAAAAAATGCACACATACCACATAGCTGATTTTTAAAAGGTAGGCATGCTGATGAATTGTAATTTACAAAAGAGGCATCACTGCCAATACTTCAAACAAGATTTGTCAAGTGATCAAATTTACAGATGCATAAGCAGGGGATAATCTCTTAGGTAGTCTATGTTCAAGATTCCAATACACACATTCATCTTTGTACCACCAGCATTTACTAACATTTCAAGCTTATGTTCCCTTTTTTGCAACCATCATATTCCTCATCAGCTTTCTGCCAGAAATATGAAACATAGCAGCATTATTATGTTCTCTTTAAACTTTCCCATTTCTGAAATGATTCTATTTTCAATGGAGTTATTGATTTATATGTAATAAACAGCAAATGTCATGCCTACTATGTATAAAGTTTCCTGGATCTCTTTTATATGGAAGCTATGAACATGAGATAAATGCTTGTAGCTTTGTATTGATTTAAGATCATATACAGGGAACACAGAGTAATTTGGAAGAGTTCAAATGCCCAAGGGATCTAATTAATAAGAATCGAATGGCTATAAGAAAAGATTTTACTTATACATACTTGTATGAGTACACATATATGTATTCATTCAATTAAAAATCATTAAGAATATAATAATAAGATATGGTATCTTATATAAGTATAATAAGATTATGATAATATAATAATAAGAATAAGAATAATAGTCTGTGTCAGGCACTGTACTGAGAAGTGGGTGTACAAATATCTGCTATGTTGCATGCTGTGCAGATAAATGAATACAAAGTAATTTTTTCTCAGAGGAGTTTGAAAGCACTAACGGGAAATTGGAAGCCACTGAGTGCAAAGGAAGGGTGGACATAACACACTGTGGAGGTGGAATTGGTAAGACTTAGCAACTGATGTGCTGTGGGGTATAAAGGTGTGCCTGAAAGTCTAGTGATGTCCTCAGTAGGTACTAGGAAGTGAGGAAGAATAGTGGGCTTAATAGGAAACATAGTAAGTTCCATTTGGTCTTAGGCCTTTTTGTGTCCCCAGCAATTATCATAGTGTTTGATACATAATAAATGTTTATTGATTGATTGGTTGGTTGATATCAGGTGGAACTGTTCTGCAGGTGATATAGGACTAGAGCCCAGGTAAGAAATGAGGACTATGTAGATCTTGGAGTTGATTTCATACAGGAAATAATTGAAACTATAAGATTGGATGAGATTGTCAAGTGAAAGAATGTAGAGGAGAGAGAAAAGAAGGGTTCAGGGCATTCAGAAAAGGGGAGAGAAATGTCATGGAAATACTGAAAACAGAAAAAAATCTTGGAGAAGGGAACGTTCAACAATTTTGAATGCTGCATTGAGGTAAAGAAGGGTGAGAATTGAGAAAAGGTTCCATCCTCAATCAGATCTGGCAGTTAGGAGATCATTGGTTACTTGGGAGAGGGCAGTTTCAATCTAGTAGTGGGGATAGAAGCCAGTCAGTCGACAAGAATTTATTAAGCACTCACTTTATGCTAGGCACTGTACCAAGTACTGCTAAGAAGAGCAAAAGGAAAGACAGTTTCTTCCCTCAAGGAGCTTACTTTCTAATGAAGAAGACAATACATGAAAGGAAGCTGAAAATGGTCAAGAAGAGGGTGTGGCTGGGGGTAGGGGAAGAAGATACCTGTCACAGGGATGTGATGGGGAAGTCCAGAAAAGTGCAGCCTGGTAGGAAATGAAGAAATGGCTGACCTGGGCACCCTCCTTAAATGGAGATTTTAGGAGGCATAAGTTGAAAGTAATGAAGTAGAGACAATGAGTTTAGACAGCTTTTTCTAAGGGTATGTCAGTGAAAGAAAGAGATATAGGATGACAGCTTTAGGAGATTGTTATTATATGAAATTTTTTTTGTTTTGTTTTTTAATATCTAGGAGAGAACTAGGCCTGTTTGGAGGCCAAAAAGAAGGATACTTTAGATAAAGTGATTAGGAAAAAAAAGGAGAGATGATTGAAAGGTAAACTCCCCAAAGAGAGCAAAGGGGATAGGATCAATATATCTATATATGTAGATACATATTTATGTACTCGGTATATGCATCATCAAATGTTCAAGTTTTGTTTTGTTTTGTTTTTTGAGACTGGGTGCATTAGGAATTTTGGCACTGAGATTCTTAAAGGTGGCTCTGACTCGCTAGGATGTCTATATGAAAATTACATGTTGCTTAGTGACTTTTAATTACAAATTGCTTGGGGACACTTGTATAACAAAGATGATGCATCAATGGCTTATATGATGTTCTTATACTTTTACTAGCTGGAGTTGAAAAAGAATTTAAAGTTTAAAGAAGAGAGGACTCTATTTCCACCAAATCAATGAATCTGACAAACCTTGATGTAGCAAGGAGACGGTTGGGATTGAGTGAAAACCTGTTAGTGAGCCTGTGTATTATCAGATGTTATGGTTCTCTTTATTACATGTTCTTGTTTAGTGGATTTGTAAGGGAGGAGGGGTAAGCTGATGAGTCAGGGATGAAGAAGAATAAGAACAAAGGTAATAGCAGATTTATATCTTTCTATATTAATTAATTGGCAGCTAGGTTGTAAAGCAGGACAGCTAGGTGGTGCAGTGGATAGAGTGCTGAGCCTGGAGTCAGGAAGACTCATCTTCTTGAGTTCAAATCTGGCCTAAGATATTCATTACCTGTGTGACCCTGGGCGTGTCACTTAAACCTGTTTGCCTCAGTTTCCTTGTCTGTAAAATAAGTTGGAGAAGGAAATGGCAGACCAGTATCTTTGCCAAAAACAACAACAACAACAACAACAACAACAAAAAAAAAACAAATGGGGTCATGAAGAGTCAGAGACAACTGAAAACAACTGAACAACATATTGTGTAGCAGATAGAGCATTGGACTTGGAGTCAGGAAGATCTGATTTCAAATTATGCCTAGTATCCTAACTAACTGTGTGACACTAGGCAAGTCACTTAATTCTATTTGCCTCAGTTTCCTCAACTGTAACATGGGAATAATAATAGCTCTTACTTCATGGGATTGTTGTAAGGACCAAATGAGTTAACATATATAAAACACTTTGTATACCTTAAAACACTATATACATGCTAGTTGTTGTAAATGTGAACATCTCTCTTAATGAATGAGGCAAAATCATGTTGTTGTATTAAAATGATTAAACTCAGACCCTAATTGATTCTTCAGCAAATGTAGTTTGCTTCCATGACTATACAGGAGTTCAGTCTCCATCTTGTTAATGGACTATGTAATTTATATCACATATTCCAAAATTAGCACTTTTCTCAGAAACATCTGGTAAATATGCCCACTGTTTGCTGTGAAAATACAAGCCTTTTGAGGGTGGTAAGTGTCTCACTTTTAAATATATTTGTATCCCTAATGCCTAGCTCAATGCCTGGCTTGTAATACAGGCTTAATAATTCATAAGAGCATTAATTTAGAGCTGGAAGGAACCCCAGAGGCCGTTGAGTCCAATCTCTTCATTTGACATATGAGGAAAATGAGGCTCAGAGAGTTAAGTGGTTTCCAAGGTCGCATAGATAGCAAGTGAAGGAACTGGGATTGGAAATCAGGTTCTTTGACTTCAAATTCAAGGCTCTTTCCACGATTGAGGCAAATGTCTATTGATTGATTCAAACTGTCCCTGAAGAGCAAACTGAGGCTTTTATGCAAGCTGATTTAGCTTTAATTAATAGCTGATTAGCACCTTCTTTAGAGAAACATTGTTGTTTTATAACCTTCCCAAAGGAGTTGTCCCACGGTTAAATCATCTATTAGTTATTGAATATTTCTGTGTTTGGAGGTAGGCTGCAACCTTTGCATGTAAGCTATATTTCAAAATATCTAGGTTGTAATAGGTCTCTTTCAGTTGGATGATGATCTGATAGCCACAATCAATATAATTCAGCAAAAATGTATTAAATATCTACTTTGTACAAGGTACTGTGCTAGGTAACTACTGAGAAGACACGGTCCTTTCGAAGATGTAGGTGGATGATATTCCAGGCATAATTAATAACATGAATAAACACATGAAAGTGAGAAAGCACATACTATGTTCTGTAAAAGTTGAGAAATCCAGTTTATGGAAGTCAGGTGGCAGAGTGGTTAGAGTGCTGGACCTAAAATCATGAAAGCCTGGGTTCAAATCCAGCCTCAGATTCCTACCAGCTGTGTGAACCGGTGCAATTCACTTAACCTCTGTCAGCCTCAGTTTCCTCTTATGTAAAATGGGATTGTTGTGAGGATAAAATGAGCTCATATTTGTAAAGAGTTTTGCAAACCTCAAAGTGCAACATAAATACTAGCTTGCTAGTTTGGCCATATTATAGAATACATGAAGAGCAGTAGTATAAGAAAAGGTCACAAAGGTAGGTTAAAGCCAGATCACAAATGACCTTGACTCTTGGCTCTTTTAGGAGGAAGAGAGGGGTCACTGAAAGTTTTTGATCAGGAGTATGATATAATTGGAATTGTGCATTAGGAAGATTAATTTGGCAGCAATGTGTAGAATGGCTCAGAGGAGGAAGAGATTACAGGGTAGCATGGGGGGTGGAGTGGGGCTGTCCAGGTAATCAGTTATTGCAATAATGTAGGCATTTCATAATGAGGACATAGATTAAGGTAGTGGTAGATCAAGGTTCAAATCTTTGCTCTTTATTAGATTCCCTTGATTGACATATCTCAACTTCAGTTTCCCAATCTGTAAAATGGAGAGGACAATAGTTGTTTTGCCTAGTCCACTAAGTTGTGAGGCAGATCAAGTAAGATCACATATGGGAGGGTACTTTACAATCTAGAAAGCGAGTCAAACATGTAAGGGATTTCATCCTGTCTTTACAGATATAAAGAGAAGAAAAGATTTCTTGGTAGCAGCTGGTAATATAGTAGATAGAGCACTGGGACTGACACCAGCAAAAAGTGAGTTCAAATCTCATCTCAGATACTTACTAGCTGTATGACACTGAGCAAATCATTTAACACATTTCCTTCGCTTTCTTCAATGCTGCGTTGTAGGGTTGTTGTGAGGAACAAATGAGATAAAAAGCATTTGGTGCAGAGCCTGACACATAGTAGGCATTATATAAATGCTTATTCTTTTCCTTTCCTCTTTCCTGTAAGCCTGAGGGATCTGTCTTTTCCTAATATTTTATCTTCTTATAAGCTTGCCTGTTTGACTATATTCTACATTATCGGCATGGGAAGACCTTCAAAGGGATGGAAGGCCCCTGGAAGGAAGGGCTAGGCATCAATTAATGAGCAAGCATTTATTTTATTTTATTTTTTCACCAATCAACATTTAGTAAATGCCTACAATGTGCCAGGCACTGTGTAAAGCACTGGGGACATAGAAAGAGGCAAAAAGACAGTCCTTGCCCTCAAGGGGCTTACAATCTAATGGGGAGCTTACGTAACTTTATAGAGCAAGCATTTATTAAGAACCTATTTTGTGCCAGGCACTATTCTAGGATAGAAATACAAAGAATGAGACAATCCTGATCTCAAGAAGTTTATGTTCTGGGGGGAAAACCATTCACAGCTTGGCCTCAACCTAATTTTTTTTTAGTTCCATTGCCCTTATGCTGTGATCAAGCTAAAATGACCTTCTCTCTGTTATCCATATCTGAGGCACTCCTGCCACTGTCCACTATGTCCGGAATGTACTCCCTCCTCTTCATAACATCTATCATTTCTTTCAAGAAGCCTACCCCATACATGAATCTTGTTTTGATTCTTCCAACGGCTCCTTAATTACTTTGTTTAACTACATTGTATGTATTTTATATGTTTGTTTTATATTTATTCTGCAAATACTTACATGTACTTGTTTCCCCTTGCTAGAATGTAATGTTTAGAGAATAGAATTTGTTTCATTATCTATACTTACATCTTACTGCCAACACATAGTAGGTGCTTAATAAATGCTTGGTTGGTTGATTACAGAATAAATATGAAAATTACGTACAAAATAAGCACAACCCAGCTAAATATAAGGTAGTTAGGGAAGGAGAGAGAGCTCTAGCAGTTGGGGCAGGGGTGGGGTGGATCCATCTTGAAGGCAAAAAAAGAACTGAAGTGATAAGGGAGCAGATCCCAGGCATGGAGGATTGCCAGCACAAAGGCAAGAAAATGGGAGGTGGAAGGATGGTGCAAAGAATAGAAAGAAGTCACTTTGGCTAGTGTATGGAGCGTGGTAAGGGAGGGAATGTATAATAACACTGGAAAGAAAAATTGTGGCTTGCTTGTGAAGAACTTTAAAGGCTGAAAACATTTAAAAAACTTATTTATTTGGAGATAATAGGGAGCCATTGGAGTTTATTGTGTAGGGGAGTAATATGATCATATCTGTATCACTTTGACAGCCGGGGGAAGATGGACTGGAGTGTGAGAGATGTGAGTCAGGGCTGGGGAACAATTAGGTAACTATTTTCAATAGTCTAACTGATAAGAGATAAGTAAGAGCCTGAGCTAAAGTGGTGGCCATGGGAATGAAGAGAAGAGGTTGGATGCCAGAAATGCTGAGGGGATATAAATGACATGATATGACAAGTGATGGATATGGAGGGTGAGGGAAAGTGAGAAGTAGAGGATAAGGGGGAAGTTAAAAACCTGGGAGACTGAAAATATGATAGTACCTTTTAATAGGAATGGGAAAGTTAGTAAGAAGGGGGGAAAGATAATGAGTTCTGCTTGTGGAATAGTGAGTTTGAGATGTTTCCAAGATCCAGTTGGAAATGTATAATAGACATTTGGTGATGTGAGACTGAAGACAGGGAAGAAACTGAGGCTGGATATATAGATCTGATATTCATCAGCAATCAGCATAGAGATGACAGTTAAAACCATGGGAACTGATGAGGGGAGAGAGAGAGAGAAAAAGAGAGAGAGAGAGAGAGAAAGAGAGAAAGAGAGAGAGAGAGAGAGAGAGAGAGAGAGAGAGAGAAGATAAGGGGGCCCAGGTTATACCCTTGGGGTATACTGACAGTTAGGGGGCATAGTATGGATGATGAACAAGCAAAGGAGACTGACTGAGAAGGGGCCAGTTGGAGAAGTAGCAGATGAACCAAGAGAGTGCAGTGTCCCCAAAATCCAGAGAGGAAAAAGTTTCTCTGACAGGAAGGTGATTAACAGCGTCACATGCTGCAGAAAGGTCAAGAAAGTTGATAACTGAGGGAAAAAAACCACGTGATTTGGCAATTCATCCATCATAGATAATTTTGGGGAAAGTAGTCTTAGCTGAATAGCTTATGTCCAGGCAGGCAGCTCTTAGCACGGTTCTGTGCACATGGAACACTTAACCAATCAACAATACTCCTTGGTGATGATGACGGAGTAAGGGATTCATCTGAAGCTAATTCTGCTCACTGTCCCCAGCGCCAGAGTGCCGTGAATCCTTGTGTCCTTGCTGATGCCTTATGTAGCTTACATCTCATCACTGGCACATGCTAATTATCTCTCTTACATGTTATTAGTATTATCTAGAGTAACAGTGTTTTAGAACCTTGGTGTCCCTGAAGGTTGACCCGGCAGTTAGAGTAAGAAGCTTTAGAAACGCTACTATACATTATAAAAGCATTAATGAACATATGTGATATGATAATAATGCAATTAGATTTTCTTACTTCTTGTCTCATCCTGAAAGTCACCTCAAAAAAAAAGAGACATCCTGGTGATCCAGGTGAATCAATTTCCCAAGAGTCCCTGCACAGCTTGAAGGTCAAACAAACTTGGCATACTTGGCAGTTCTGTGTAGAGCCAGCTCCCAAAAGACTGAGCTAATGGATGCTAGATTCTACTTAGTCCCCTGCCAACAGGGCTCACAGAACCCAACCGGAGCGATTGTAAGCATTGTTTTCTTTCTAAAAGCTCCTTTTAGTCCTTCTTGACGAAGTCATATATTATGAAAATAAATGATACCAAAAATTATAAAGAATAAGCCTGGCTTGAAAGAAGTAATATGAGGAGACACCACCCTTTGCAAAAGCAGGAAGTCAACAAGTGTACCTTTTGCATGTATTTTCAGACTTTTTCCAGTGTATTCATTAGTAAGGCTAATTTTTATCTTTTTCTTTTCTTTGAAAAGACTATTGGTTATATGGTATGGCCTTCTGGGAGAGGCAAGGGAAAAGATACAGTGGGAAACTGTGGTGATGTAAAAAAAAAACCCCAAACAACCAAAAACAAAAGACATCAATAAAAATTTATTTTAAATAAATGCTATCAGGAGAGGGTGATGGTGACTGGCTAAATCAAATTTTGTGATGTTTGAACTCTGAAAAAGGATGTTTATGGGACTCATCCTGTCCACTGTACTGTTCAGTAGGTCTAGAAATCCAGGAACTTCAGTCTGAAAATCTGGGAGAAGGAGGCAATTATCTTCCTCTCTGGTTTCATGAACACATGACAAATGAAAAGAATTTTAACTAGACTAATTCCCAAAGCCTGTAGTTTTTAGAGGAGTAATTCCCTAAATGAAAAACAAATAAAAATAAATATGTGGAGCATTGTCTGCTCACTGAGCACTGTGGGATTGCAGGATAAGTTGCTGCTCGAAGGGTTTGCCTCATTTGTTTATATTTACCTAAATTGTTGGTGTTTGGATTGGCTCTTTGGCAGACAATGTTAAAGATTGGGTGGATCTTAGAGAAGATCTAAGTAAACTCTTGTGTCTTGTAAATGATGAAATGGTGGACTATAGGGAGGAAATTACTTGCCCAAGATCACACAATAACTAAGGGGCAGAGCCAGGACTGTAACCCAAGTTTTCTGACTCCAAGTCCAGTGTTCTTTTTCCCTCCACTCAGACAATTAACATCACCAGATAGGAATATTCAGAGATGGGAGCTCTGATTCCAGCTCTTAATTAGTTTCTGTATGACCTTGGGTAAATCAATTTTAGCCTCAATTCAGGAAACAACTATTATGTATTTACTATGTGCCAAACATTGTGCTAGATCCTGGGAGATGGGGGACAGGTGGAAAAAGCAACATTTAGATAAAACACTGCATCTGCCTTAAGAGACTGCTAGATTGACTACAGAACTTAGTCTAGGAGGATGATATGGCACAATGATAACATATAATTATGAGAGGGCATTAATGACATCATACACAGAGCTATGTGAAATCCTGATCTCTCCCCTTCCACTCCCTCAACCTTCCTTCTTCCCCCACATGCCTCAGCTGAAAGTATTCTATTCCTATATAATTTTGACTGAAAATCCATCCCATTATTCCTAACCTTATTATGTTCACCTAAGTATAACCCATACCCACTCTCCCCCGACCTTACCTCAAAGAACATAAGCTTCTTGAGGATAGGGGCTATGTCATTTTAATTTTTGTACCTCTAGTGCCCAGCAAAATTACTTGCTCTTAGTAAATGCTTAATAAATATTTATGTAATCAAACTGGGATGTTGGAAAGCTCCTTACTTGTGAGGACATAAGTTGGACATTAAAGGAGAGACAAGGATTCCTCAACTGAAAAAGGTGAAAGAGGACATGACAATTCGTGGGAGCAGAATAAGCAAAGAAGTTTGAAGGCACAGGGATGGTATGGCAAGAGAACTGACATAGAGCGGGTGGTGAGGACTCCATTTTCTTAACCAAAAAGTGAGAGAATTGGAGTAGATAATCACTACAGTCCCCTCCAGATTTGACATGCTCTATTCTATTCTGGTACTTGCTCATCTGTACAGATAGCTTTTTTTTTTAGTTGGTTGTTGTCCATTCTTGAAGAGGACCAAAATGACATCACTATGTTAGAGTCAAGTAACTGTGTGTCCGACTATGTTTGATCAGACCAAGATGAGCTCAGAATGTTCTACCACAGGTCAGGCACAAATAGTTCATGTGAACATCTCAATTTGTGCATCTCATGTTTCTTCGGAGCTACTTCAATTCTGCTTTGCTCATAGAGCACAGCACCTTCCCTAATGAGGGCTTATCACACTGAATGGTCCTGTGTCATTGTCTCCCATGTTACACAATCAATTCCAAAGTTCTTAAGAGAGACCTTGAGAGTGTCCTTGTATCGCTTCTTCTGACCACCATGTGAGCACTTGCACTGTGTAAGTTTTCCATAAAATAGTCTTTTTGGCATTTGAACAACATGGCCAGCCCATCGGAGTTGTGCTCTCTGAAGTAGAGTTTGAATGCTTGGCAGTTTAGTTCAAGAAAGGACCTCAGAGTCTGGTATCTTATCTTGCCAGGTGATCTTCAGAATCTTCCTAAGGCAATTCAAATGGAAGTGATTCAGTTTCCTAGCATGGTGCTGGTATACTGTCCAGGTTTCACAGGCATACAACAATGAGGTCAGCACAATGGCTCTGTAGACCTTCCGTTTGGTAACAGTCTATACCACTTCTCTTCCACACTTTTCTTTGGAGCCTTCCAAACACCGAGCTAGTTCTGGCAATGCATGCGTCAAATTCATTATCAATGCATACATCACTGGAAAGTACAAGGTAAGTGAATTTATCCACAGCATTTGAAACCTCTCTTTTTGCTGTAACTGATGGTTCCACCTATGGATGGTGTGGAGGTGGCTGATGGAGCGCCTATGTTTTCTTGGGGTTAATTAGTCCACAATTAGCACAAGCAGTAGAGAATCAATCCATGCTTTGCTGCACCTCAACTTCAGAGACAGCATTGCCTGCATAATCATTTGCAAACAGAAAATTATGCACCAAGACTCCCTCTACTTTCGTCTTGGCTTGTAGCCTTTTCAAGTTGAAGCCAGAACTGCTTTTTTAGTACTCTAGTTCAGTACATTTTTTTAGTACTCTAATTCCGTAAGAGAAGTTTTCCCATTTGACCATAAGGACAGAAGAATGCCCCTATCAATCAAAAATCTAAGTACAAACCAAGTAGCCCTGGACTTGATTGATTGATCAGACCAATTTGAGGGTTTAGGAATGGAGCATGCTTTTCTCCAAGGAAGAGCTGCCTATTTTACCATAGCTAAAGAGTAAGAACAGCAGATCAGCATTTAAAGGTTTGTGAGCTCTCTTGTTGGATGAAATACTTACATCAATGAGATTATATATCGATTGGAGTAAATTATGTGGGGTCTTTCAGCAATTATTAAGTCAGAGGATCATAAATCAACAGCTAAGAGAGACCTCAGAGGCATTTGGCCCAACCCCTATTTTTTTGCAAATGAGAATACTCAGAGAGGTTAAGGGATCACACTTTGAGATTAAGAGATATTAAGAGGTTACACAACTAGGAAGTTGTAGAGCCAGGATTAGAACTCAGGTTCCAGGACTCCAAATTCAGAGCTCTTTTATTATGCTTCCTCCCTCTACTCCCTACCTGGGAGCTGAGAAATCACATCTCTCTGCCCCTGCTGCCAATCTTGTAGTCCTTCTTTACTCTTGCAATAGGAAATTACTGAGTAACTTCAAGGGTCGTCAGTAGCACTACACTGTAATTTTCCCATTTGATAACTGTTTTAGGGGTTGCTAAATGTTGTCTTCCTCTTTTATTAGCAGTGGATTTCTTTGTATATCCACCAGCACTCTACACCCCACCATACTTAGGTCTTAAATTTCTAATTAGTTTTAAATTTTTTTTTCTTGAAAAGTTTTCTTTCTTTGAGCCCAACAGCAAGGGGCTATCCATGTGACCTTAGAGACTATCTTTGAAGATAGTCAGTGGATAAGATCTATTCATTAGTGACTGAATCAGAGCTTTCTGCTGTGACATTCACTCTTGGCAGATTGATCCCCATAGTCTAAGCAGGAGAGTTGATAGCGCTTTTGTTGGTCTGTGCCCAGTTCTTAAGAGGCTGGAGAGGTCAGGAGAGGTCTGTCTATTCCTCTTTCTCTCTTTCTCTCCCTGCCTCTCTCCAAAGAATGACTTATTAACAGAGAGACTTGGCACAGCAGAAGATGCTGAGAACCCCTGAGACTAAATAAAATAGTCCTTGGTTCCCATTAGTTTTCCCTATCACAGATTGCTGGAATATCTATTCCTTTCCAGCCCACTGCCAGCTATGTGAACTCTACCCATTGATAGGGCAGAGAAATCACAGACAAATACAGCATGGCTAATTGTAGGCTAATAGGGAAAGGCAGAGATAACTTGGTTAATGCTGTAGCATTGTAAATTAGGTGAGGAGTCTGTTCCCAGCCCCAAGCTGGTTCACCTAGAAGTGGGACGAAAAACCCCAAGGGATCGCTATTGAGAGAATTCTTTCCCCTATAAAGAAAAGTTTGTCTTTTGGATATGATGCCTAGTTACAGTATTGATGCCCCGTGTTGATAAGACTGAACATTGAGGAAAATATAGGGATTTAAGACATAGGAGAGATGAATTGTATATCATAGTATCTGCCCTGGGAATTTTATGGCCTCCTCCAAATAATTAGATTATTTGGCAAAGAAGAAAGAATGGTGCAATCATTTAAAGTTTATATTCTTGGAGTGAAAGTTCCATCTTGTGATCATGAGATAAACTGAATCTATTGTCTTTGTGTAGTCAGATATCTAGATTTTTAAAAATTATAATGATAAAATCATCTCAGAACCACATGGTCTAATATGTATTTGATGTGTTTTAACTATATAAGATGCATATTGAGCAAAAATAATTTCCTTTAATGGTCATTAGCAGGTGTCATAATGACCCTCCAGATAATGCTATATACCATAAGCAATCTGGGTTCTCTGTTGAATCAACTGCATGTGGAAGATGATTGGTGATCAGGCACTAATTGTGGCTGTGACTTCAGTATTTCTGAATGTACCTAGCTTCTAAATTAAACTAAACCTTTGCCCCTGAATTCAGAAGGCCAGAAGGTCTTTAGATAGTGGTTATTCCTAGCTATCTACGGGGATGTTTGTTGTATTGTCCCAAACTGATTTTCAGTATCCTCAAAGACAATCTATCCCTGCCTTTGACATTTAATAGCTGTGTGTCCATGGATGAGTCACGCTCCCTAATTCCCAATTTCCTCCTTTGTAACACAATAATAACAGTACCTACCTCACAATGACAATCAAATGAGATAATACGAGTGAAACACTTTGCAAATCTTAAGCTATCATAAAACTTTACCTGCTGTAGTTATTATGTATCTGAATTCTATAGACATATTCATTCTCCTTCATTTCACCTTAAGGTGTTTGGATAATTCAGCTTTCATTCATTTTCTTTGGGTACCTTGCACAGTTACCTGCCTTTCCATGATGCTGACTACATCTGTTGGATGGTTATATGCCAGGAGACCACTGTTGTTTATGGTGAGCACACTCCATTTTTGATGTGTCTCTATGGCAGTGAATCAATGTTTGGCAGGGAGGGAAAATCGTATATATATACACATACAATTGTAATTGGTGGTCTGAAACTGGGAACTGGTATTTTCATTTTTCCATTGTTCCTGAATTTTTGTTTTCCACAATAAAACTTTCTGTTGATAAGTTAATAGCATATTCATAACATCTTAAATCTAGAACTGGAAGGGTTCTTATATCCCAGGTAGTTCATTCTCCAGCTGATGAAATTGAAGGTCGGTGGTCAAGCAACTTGCCCGAGGTCACACAGGAAGTACACTACCGGAGGCAGACTTTGAAACTCTGTTTTCTGACTCAAGCACTATACTATATTGCCTCCTAATAATCAATTTTATGTGAATCACTTTCTGCTTTGTTTTATTTACCTGCTTCACATCATTGTGTGGTTTTATGAACTTTAAAATGTAAATGTAATATACTTATGTGTGTATGTGTATATATGTATATCTACACACGTATATACCTATGTACATAGACAAATATACATATATATCCACATACACATATGTACATATACACATATATGTATTGTATATATATACACACCCATACACACACCCACATACCTATATATGTATATACATATACATACACATACATACACACCCATATTATGTGTATGTATATATATAATATATATTATACATGTATATATATATACACACACACACACAGATACACATACACACACATACATACATATACTAACTGGCAGAAAGGTAAAAAGCATGACGTAACAGATCTCTATGAGTCTCATAATAGAAATAGAAATATATACATATATTATTTTTATATATCTGTATCTAAAATGTTTTAGTGGATAGATAGCTGGTTTTGGAGTAAAGGAAGACCTGGATTTAAATCTCATCTTTGATTCCTACTAATTGTGACACTGGGCAACTCTCATTTTTAGTGTCCCAGATAACCTCATAAGACTGGAAATTAAGGTATTGATCTGTTTTGGTAGATGAAGTTCCTCACAAAAAACTCTGTATTCTAATGAAATCATACATCTGGTTCAAATGCACGTGTGCATGCACACACACACACACACACACACACACACACTCACACACACACCCCATCTCTCTTCCAACTCACCCATTCTTTCTCTTTCCTTCCCTTCCTTTCGCTCTCACCATGATTAGGCACTAGACCTGTGATTTCACTGGTATAAGGATCTCCCAAGTGAGGAAACTCTCTCCATCAGTGCAAATCATTATCTTCTCTACAATTTACAGTATTGTCAAGATCACTGAAAGTTTAAATGATTTGCCGAGGGTCACACAGTCAGTATGTGCCTGAGATGGAATTTTAACCTAGGTCTTTCTGGTTTTGAGACCAGCTCTGTATCCCTTACATAATACACATACTTATCTACTATCTACCTATGCATAAATATATTTATCTGTCAAGTATCTATACAATTGAAATACCCAATCTATGGCAATGTAAATATGGAGGGCTGACCTTGGAGTCAGGAGTTCTTGGGTTTTAATTCTGTCAATGACATACAGCAACTATTTGATCATGGCCAAATCACCTTGTGTCAGTGCCCCGGGGACTTCTCAATGTCTATAAATTATGGAAGATTTGGTGATTGGCATCTGTAGAAGAAATTTCCACATAAGGAGTTCCTCACACCAATGAACTTAGAGGTTGGGATACATTTTTATTTTATTATTTATTCTGTTTCTAATTCTGTGTAGAGAAGAACACAGAGTGGATACATTTTTTAGTTTTTAAAGCTTGCAAAATTATTTCTTTATAACAAGCTTCCCTATTTGACAGCAAGCTCTGAATGATTAAGTGACTTACCCAGGGTTGTATAGCTAATAAAAAGCTGAGGTGGAATTGTCACCCAGGTCTTCTGACATCCCATTTACCATTTCAGGCTGCCTCTCAAGGCCTGGGAGAACATTTAGGGTTTGTTTAATGAAGATCTAATTCCAGAAAAGATTTGAAAACTAATGTTGTTAACTGAGCTCATACTCCAAGGGTGATATTAAGATATGAAAGTCTAGAATATTAGCAGAAAATGTCATCTCCAGAAAGAAATCATTGTTTTTTCATCATTATTTACCTTCTTTACCATAATCCTCCTCCAATATTTCATAATAGAGCGGAGGCAGCTAAAAGTCTTAGAGACTAATCTAGTAAAGTACAAAATTCGGCAGATCCTGCCAAACTTTGAGTATGGGTTCAGAGTTGAGCTGTGTAGCTGCCACCTGAGAACTAGACCAGCCAGAAATGGATAGGCTCATCATTAGTTTAGCTATAGGATGATGTACAAAGACCATTTACTAAGGCATAGGGCAACCCACACTGACAAAAACACAGATGCTTGAAGTAGCGAAGTAAGTATATTTTGTCTTTATAAATTGTTCTATATCTCAAATCTAAGTTACGGTGATTTGTAATTAGGTTGTCCATTAGCTTCAGATAGTAGGGAACAGAGCCTAGTATCCTTAACTTTCTAGAGGGCCTAGTTTGATCCACTGATAGAAGGTGAAGTCATATACATCTGTAGGAAATTCTCTTCCTGTATCTTACAGAAAGGAGACCTTTGTAGATAAAACTGATTCCAATTTGAGAAGAAAAATGAAAGAAAATTATACTCCTTCAACCACAATGCCTTCATTATTCTTCATAGTAGCAAAATAACCCTTTGCATTGGAAAAGCAATGCAAGGCATCTCATTGTGTCATAAATAGGGTCAGAGATTCCCAAGTTGGCAGTAATAAAGGAGTGACTTCTATGATTGTCCAGAAATAGGGTGAAAAGTTGGAAGAAGTTAAAGAAGAGATAGAACCTGGAAGCTGCCACTCTGTTCTGATTAATATACCTCTTGTCACCTCTAGAGATATGAGGTCATTGACATGACAGAATTAGCTTAGCATATCACTATGCTCTATGACACAGGTTCTCTAATAACTCTAAGGGTTTCATTTTTTTCTGGCTCATAAAATAGCATGCACATTGAAGGTATACAACAGAGTTCAGAAAAGTTAGAAGCTCATCAGAGATGAGGCAGGGTCATAGTTAATGTCACTTTCCCTTAGTGCCCATAATTCTTTGCATATTTTTTAGGAAAAGTGGAATATGTAATATGTAGGTTGGAAAACCATTCTCAATCACAAAAACTGCTTATGCCACTACAAGATTTCAGATTATGAGCCAAGAAATTCACACCCACAATGAAACTGGCAAGAAGCCCAGAACTCGTCATTTTCATTTTAGGCACTAAAATTCTTACATAGCTTTGCTTAAAGAGTAACTGGGCTGTTAAAATGTCCTCTGGACTTAAGATTTATTTACATATGATCCAAGCCTTACTTTAGCAAGGTTATTTATATGCCAAATTTATTTTAAGTTGATAATGCTATTTTTAAATTGGACAAAAAATATAAGCTCCCTCTTTTCTCAGATTTTTTTTTTTGCTTTCCTCCAGCTCATAAAGAATTATGAAATTTAGAGCATCCCAACAAATACCAACATCTAAACGAGTTAGGTAATATCAATGTTTTTATACATACCTATGTTAGATAAGTTTGGGACTTTTTTATTGATGAAAAGTTACTAAGTAAAAAGAAGCTAGTTGGATATGTGAACTTCTATGTAATCTCCCCAGTCTGGAAATGGTGATGGAGTTAGCTGAAAAAGCGAAAATATACAGCTAAGAGCAACCAATGACTTCCATGAATTGGTTCCTTCCCATTTTTCTAGTCTCCTTAAACCTTCCCTTCACATATTCTGATACCTGATGACCTCCTTGCTGTTTGCTCCAGGCACTTTCACTGGATGTCCCGCAAGCCTGGAGTTTTCTTTCTCTTCATCTCTACTCCCTTGTTTTCTTGACTTCCTTCAAATCACAGGTACAATCACACTTTTCCAAGCCTTTTCTGATCC
Source organism: Vombatus ursinus (assembly GCF_900497805.2). NCBI lineage: Eukaryota > Metazoa > Chordata > Mammalia > Diprotodontia > Vombatidae > Vombatus > Vombatus ursinus. Next base: position 5,014,511 of record NW_020954591.1, read on the forward strand.
GTCTTAATGCTAGTGCTTTTTCACTGTTGATTATCTCCAGTTATCCTGAATATATTGTGTACACACATGTTTGCATGTTGTCTTCCCATTAGATCATGGGGTCCTTTAGAGCAGAGAATGTCTTTTGCCTTTCTTTGAATCCTCAGTGCTTAGTATAGTGCCTGATGTGTAGTAAGCACTTAATAATTACTTAACTGTTAATTTGATTTGCAATGGTGGAAAGTTATTAACTTTTGAAACCGTAGGTGTTTTGGTATGCAACAACAAGTTAAATTCAATGATCAGTGGCTATAGATTATTGGTAGGGGTGGTTTAGATGGGGGTAGGAGGTATTTTTGTATCCAGTACGTCAGTGGCCAATCTAACCCAGTAAAGAATCAATGAACGTACCACTGTGTACAATGGATGATGCCGATAAACCTGTGGTTGCTTTGATCCTCCCCATCTTCTTACCCCTTTTCCAATCAATTCTGGAGGGACCAATCATACCACCAAATGCCTTTGTAAATGAAAACAATCATGTATTAAAGCTTAAATCGTACTTGTTTTTAATTTTATTTTTAACAGCACAGATGCTTGCCCTTGAAATACCACTAGAATTTTATGAAGCACATAACTAGTTCTATGAAGAATTTCTTAGTCCCTTCATCTATTGCCATTGTTAGATTGTATTTGCAAACAACACGGCATAATGAAAAGAATGTTGAAGTTAGAATTAGGAAACACTTGGGTTTGAATCTCGGCTTCTTTACTGATTAAATGATGTCGGATAAGTCGCTGAAACTCTATGGGACTGTTATCCTATCCTAAGTGAAGATAATACCATTCATATAGCCTACCTTTATAGGTTTTCTATGAGGAAAATGCTTTATAAACCTTAAAATGCTCTAGGAAGTGGGGAGCCAAGATAGAGGAGTAAAGGGAGCGGCTCAGCTGAACGCTCCCAACGTTCGCTAACAAACAACTTTAAAATAACGAGATTCTGGAGCGGCAGAGGCAACAAATGGTTGGTCTGAGACATTTTTCAGTCCGAGACAACTTAGCGGGTCAGCAGGAGAGGCCTATGAATTTGGGGTAGGGACCAGCCTACAAGTGGCGCCGACAAGAGCAGCAGGCCTTGGAGGCCACTGCGACATCAGCAGCAACAGCTTCAGGAGCTTTCAGTCCGGAGATGATAAAGGGGTCAGACGACTGATCAGAAGACGACTACAGGAGGTTCGTTGCTGACATGGGTGCAGGACCCTATTGCATTGCTCGTAGTTCTGGGTTATAATTCCAGGGCAAAGAGGAACGCTAGCAGTTGTAGCTGCAGGGGAGCGGGGGCCCTGATCAAAGCTCTGAAAGAGAGAACTATCACCTGCATCTGCCGGAAAGTAGGGGCCCTAGTTACAGTTCCAGGGCAGAGAAGAGTGCTTGTGGCACTCAAAAAGGAGCAGGAATTCCAGTTCCAATGCAGAAAGGAGCACTAACACTTGTGACTGCAAGACAGTAGGGAACCTGCTTACAGTTCTAGGGCCAAGAGGAGCATTAGCACTTGTGGCTGCAGGGTATCAAGGTCACTTCCTTGATCAGAGTACAGCCAAGAGAACAGTAATCATACCTTTCCTTGGATTATATGACCTTGGAAGCACTAAAAATTTTCAGACTCCTAGAACTAGGTCTGAGAACAGCAGCACAAAAAATCTGAAGCTTGGGATAACACCTTCTCCACCCCAGGAGCAGGCCCAACTTTAACATAAAGTTAAAAGTCAAGGAATAGGAAACACAAGCAAACAACTACAAAAAGAACCCGACCGTAAAAAATTACTATGGTGACAGGAAAGATCAAAACACAAACTCAGAAGAAGATGTTATTGAAACAACTACAAGCAAAGCCTCAAAGAAAAATGTGAGTTGGACACAACCACAACAAGAATTTCTGGAAGAGCTTAAAAAGGATTTTAAAATCAAATAAGACAGGTAGAGGAAAAATTGGGAAAAGGAATGATAGTGATGCAAGAAAATCATGAAAAGAAAGACAACAACTTGGTAAAAGAGGTATAAAAAATACTGAAGAAAATAACACCTTAAAAACCAGAATTGGCCAAATGGTAAAAGAGGCACAAAAATTCACTGAAGAGAAGAACTCTTTAAAATGAAGAATTGGCCAAATGGAAAAAGAGGCATAAAAGTTCACTGAAAAAAAATAATTGCTTAAAAATTAGAATTGGGCAAGTGGAAGCTAATGACTCCATGATACATCAAGAAACAATAAAACAAAGTCAAAAGAATGAAAAAAATAGAAGAAAATGTAAAATACCTCATTGGAAAAATAATTGACGTGGAATATAGCTTGAAGAGAAATGATTTAAGAATTATTGAAAGCCAGGATCAAAAAAGAGCCTAGATATCATATTTGAATAAATCATAAGGGAAAACTGTACTGATATCACAGAAACAGAGAGTAAAATAGAAATTAAAAGACTCCATCATGCACCTTCTGAAAGAGAAGCCAAAATTAAAAACTCTCAGGAATATCATAGCCAAATTCCAGAGCTCTTAGGTCAAAGAGAAAATATTATAAGCAGCCAGAAAGAAATAATTCAAATATCATGGAACCATAGTAAGGATCACACAAGATTTAGCAGCTTTCACATTAAAGGATCAAAGGGCTTGGAATATGATATTCTAGAAGGCAAAGGAGCTAGGATTATAACTAAGAACAACCTATCCAACAAAACTGAGTACAGTCCTTCAGGGGAAAAATGAATATTTAATGATATAGAGGAATTTCAAACACTCCTGATGAAAAGACCAGAGTTGAATAGAAAATTTGTCATTCAAACACAAGACTCAAGAGAAGCATAGAAAGCTAAGCCTGAAAGAGAAATCATTAGGGACTTAATATGGTTAAACTATTTATAAACCTATATGAGAAGATGATACTTGTGACTCGTAAGAACTTTATCATTATGAGGACAGTTAGGTGTATACAGAGGCACAGGTATAAGTTGATTTTGATAAGATGATCTGAAAAAATGAAAAGGTGAGAAAGAAGGATGCTCTGGGAGAAAGGGAAAGAATTGGAAAATTATCTCACATAAAAGAATCACGCAAGAAAGAGCTTTTACAACGGAGCAGAAAATGGCAGAGGGGAGGCAACGCTTAAACTTCATTCTCATTGGAATTGGTTCAAAGAAGGAATAACATACTTAGGAATAGAAATCTATCTTACCCCAAAGGGAAATAGGGGAGGAAAGGGATAAGAGAAGGGAGGATAATAAAGGGGAGGGTAGATAAGGGAGGCAGTGGTTAGAAGCAAAGAGAGAGAGAGAGAGGGAGAGGGAAAGAGAGAGAGAGAGAGAGAGAGAGAGAGAGAGAGAGAGAGAGAGAGAGAGGATAATGAGATGGAAGGAATACAGAGTTACCAATCATAACTGTGAATGTGAATGGGATGAACTTGCCCATAAAATGGTAGAAGGTAGCAGAATGTACTAGAAACCAGAATCCCACAATATGTTGTTTACAAGAAAAATCATCAGTGAACAGGAAATTAAAGCAATTATTAGAGACTATTTTGCCCAAATTTATACTAATAAATTGGATAAGCTAAGTGAAAATTTACAAAAGATGTAATTTTCCCAGATTAACAGAAGAGAAAATCGAATACTTAAATAACCCAACCTTAAAGAAAGAAACTGAGCAAACCACTAAAGAGCTCTCTAAGAAAAAATCCCCAGGAACAGATGAATTCACAAGTGAATTCTGCTAAATGTTTAAAGAACATTGTAAACAGTGAAAGTAATATTATTTTAAGAACAACTTTGAGCAAAAACATTATTTTGACTATCATAAATACCCAAATTAACTATAAAGGACATATGAAGAAAGACAATATCTGTATCCAGAAAAAAACTGATAAATAGATGTATAGAATAATTTTACACATGTATATGTAATATATGTGTGTGTGTGTGTGTGTGTGCACGCATGCATGTGTGTGTGTAATACCCATTTGGTGTCTAATGGTAGCCATCTCTCAGGTGGTAGGGGGAGAGAAGAAAGAAAAATGAAAAGAAAATGTACATGATAATTTTGTTATGTATTTGAAAAGAATAACAAGTCGTACATAGTAGATTTGCAGTTTCATATACAATCATCTTTTTTATTGTACTGTTATGTAAATGCTTGTTTTATTCCATAAATTAAAAATAAAACCATCAGTAAGCATTATCTATAATGAGGATAAGCTAAAAGCCTTCTCAACCAGGTCAGGGGTGAAGCAATGTTGTCTATTATCACCAATATTATTCAATTTGTATTAGAAATGCTAGCTACAGCAGTAAGACAAGAAAAAGAAGTTGAAGGAATTAGGATAGGCAATGAGAAAACAAAACTATCACTCTTTGCAGATGATATGATTGTATACTTAGATAATCCTAGAGAATCAACTGAAAAACTAATTGAAACAATAACTTTAGCAAAATTGCAGGATATAAAATAAACCCATATAAATCACCAGTATCTCTACACATTATTAGCAAAGTCCAGCAGGAAGAATTTGAAAGAAATTCCATTAAAAATAATTGCAACATGGCTAATATGGAACTGTGTTTTGCATGATTTCACATTTATAATTGGTATCACATTTCTTGCCTTCTCAGTGGGTGAGGGAGTGACAGGAGGGAAGGAGAGAATTTGGAAATCAAAATTAAAAAAAAAAAGAATATTAAAAATAAATAATAAATTTATTTTTAAAAGAAGTTCTACAGGAAGTGAGTTGTTATTCCAATGTTATTCCAATGAAAAGCTGGTCTCTCACCTAAAATGTTTAGATTTAAACTTCATGACATCCATATTCCTTCAGGTTTGACATATTTACTTAGAACTGAGTAAATTGCTTACCATATCAGGGAGGGAGGTACAGAGTTTGGGAGAGAATTCGAAACTCAAAATTTTTTTAAATGAGTGTTAAAATAATTTTATATGCAATTGAGAAAAATAAAATATTATTAAAAATGAAATAAAATAAAATAACTACAGACAATATAATGGGTGCCTACCTGCCAAGACAAACTCAGGAACTATATGAATGCAGTTACAAAACACTTTTCACATAATTTAAAATACATCTAAATAGTTGGAAAAATATTAATTTCTTATGGGTAGGCTGAGTTGATACAATAAAAATTGTAATTCTACCTAAATTGACTTACTTATTCAGTGTCATACCAATCCAACTACCAAAAATACGTTATAGAGCTTGAAAATAAATAATAAAATTTACCTAGAAGAATAAATGGTCAAGAAGATCAAGGAAATTAATAAAAAAAAGTGAAGGAAAGTGATCTAGCAGTATCCGATTTCAAACTACATTATAAAGCTGTAATTATGAAAGTAGTATGGTACTGACTAAGAAACTGCTGGATAAGTAGAATATATTAGGTGCACAATAGTAAATGTAAGTAATAGTAAAATAGCAGTAAATGAATATAGTAAATATAATAATGAAAATTGACCATGATAAACCCAAAGATCCAAGTTTTTAGGACAAAAGATCACTAGTTGACAAAAATTGCTGGGAAAACTACAAAGCAGTTTCACAGAAACTGTATATAGACCAACATCTCACACCATATACCAAGATAAGGTTAAAACATATACATGCTTGAGAAATAAAGGGTGATAATCATGGGCAAATTAGGAAAGCATGGAAAATTTTACTTGTCACATCTATGAATAAGGGAAGAATTTATGACCAAAGAAAAGTTAGGAAGGATTGTAGGAAATAAAATGGATAATTTGGCTTACATTAAATTAAAAAGTTTTTGCAGAAGGAAAACCAATGCAGCCAAGATTAGAAGGAAAGCAGAAAACTGGGGAGAAGATTTTTACAGACATTTCTCTGGTAAAGGCCCCATTTCTCAAACACATCAGGAACTGAGCCAAATTTATAAAAATATAAATCATTCCCCAGTTGATAAATGGTCAAATGATATAAGCAGACACTTTTCAGAAGAAGAAATCAAAGCTATCTACAATCATATGAAAAAAAATGCTCTAAATCACTATGGATTAGAGAAATGCAAATTAACTCTGAGGTATCACCTCATACCTGTCAGATTGGCTAGGAATAGAAAATGACAGATGGTGGGGATGTAGAAAAATTGGGACACTAATGCCCTCTTGGCTAAGTTATGAACTAGTCCAACTGATCTTAGAAGGTTTTGGAACTATGCCCAAAGGGCTAAAACTGTGCATATCCTTTGACCCAACAATACCACTACTAAAGCTGTACCCCAAAGAGATCAAAGAAAAATGAAAAGGACACATACATACAGAAGTATCCATAGCTGCTCTTTCTGTGGTGGCAGAAAATTGAAAATTAAGGGGATACCTATTTATTGGAAATGGATGAACAAATTGTGATGTATGATTGTGATAGAATACTACTGTGCTATAAGAAATGATGAGCTCAATGATTTCAGAAAAACTTGGGAAGACTTATATGAACTGATACAAAGTGAAGTGAGCAGAACCAGAAGAACATTGCACATAGGCAGCAATATTGTGTAATGATCAACTCTGAATGACTTAGGTATTCTGATGAATACAATGATCTAAGAAAATTCCAAAGGACTTACTATGAAAAAAGCTATCAATCTCCAGAAAGAGAACTGATGGATTCTGAGTACAAATTGAACCATAATTTTTTCACTTTATTTTTCTTGCTTTCTTTTTTCTACATGGCTAATATGGAACTATGTTTTGCATTTATAAGTGATATCACATTTCTTGCCTTTTCAATGAGTGAGGGAGTGGCAGGAGGGAAGGAGAGAATTTGGAAATCATAATGGAAAAATAATGTTAAAAATAAATAAACAATAAATGTATTTTTAAAAAAGTTCTACAGGAAGTGAGTTGTTATTCCAACAAAAAGCCGATCTTTCAACTGAAATGTTTAGTTTGACTTCATGGCATCCATATCCCTTTAGGTCTGACATATTTGCTTAGAGTTGAGTAAAAGAAGGCTTCTTGTTTCAGAAACAGCACCGAATGTGGAAGATTAACCATGAAATATCAAATTCTTAGCTCTTTGAATGCGGGCACAGTGAAAGACTTTCTGATGTGATGTTTGATTGCCATTCATTACTGTGAAGGTTTTCTTTTGCCTGTGCCAATAAAAATGTGATGGGGTGACTCCAAGCCCAGCTTTGAAAATTTGCATGTACTGCCACACGATAATACTGTTTTTGTCTTTATGAAAGGGCTTTGGAATACATAAAATACTATACTGATATAAGGGCCTTAAAGAAACACACAATCCTTTTTGATTTTTTACCTTTTCATATTAACAAAGAAATACTTCAATGAATCTGTGATCTTACTGCTAGAAGTACTCCACAAAAGACCTACTCCAGTGACTCATCATCGTTGGGTAGAGAAAGAGAAAACAAAAGTGAAAACTAAAGGTTACTTTCTAGTACTTTGAGATTCCTGTAGCATTTTAACAGTTGGTGAATAATGAGAGTTTCTATTTCTGGCGAAATAGACTAGGACTAGCTTCCAGAGGAACTGGACTCAAGTATCCCCTCTGCTTCCTACTAGCTACATGTCTTTAAAAATCATTTAACCTCTCTGAAAATCAGTTCCTTCATTGGTTAAATGGTGATAACTATCCTTTGAACTATCCATTTCACAGGAATATTGTGAATAAAGTGTTTTCCTGACCCTAAAAGCTCTATAAAAATGTCACTTATTATTATTATCTCATTTTTATTTTGTCATATCATTTTGTTTATACTACCTTTTGGTACATTTGTAGAATACCAATATACTGAACATCTATTAAGCACTTGAAATATACTGATTGCTGTGTTGGATGTTGAAGAGATAAGACAGTCTTGTCTGTCAAGGAGACTATTATATATGTTACTTGTGGACCTGAATGGAAACTCTGCATTTTCATGGATGAGGCTTTTCTTGTGGCTTTTCACAATCTCTTTGGTTCATGCCTTCACCTAGGATTTCCTCTAGGATGGGATTTCTTAACCTTTTTGGTTCATCGATCCTTTGGACAGTCTGGTGAAGATTATGGATACTTTCTCAGAATCATGCCTTTAAATTCACAAAATAAAATATATGAGATCATTAGGTATACCAATTATGTTAAAATATAGATATAAACAGAATTTCAAAAATTAGTTCATGGACCCAGGTTTAGAAACCCTTACCTAGGAACATCAGACTTTTTCTACTCTGGCTCAGAAATTTCTCTGAGAACATAAGAATTTCTCCCATGTCTAGATCTCCATAAAACTCAACTTTGATGCAGGTTCTTGGGCAATAGTACAAAGCATGTCCAGAAGATGCTTATGATTATTACCTAGATCTAAGTGTTGGATGGTTTGCTATTTTCTCTTCTGTGTCACATTCTTTCACCTTCCAAACTCCTGGCATTGATTAGGATTCCCTTTTGCTTACATAGCTAACTTTCACCCTTGTTTTTACTTCCAAGCTCATCCTCCATCCCCCACCCCCTCCCCCAAGAAACTCTTCATTCTCCCTCAAATTCTGGTGTAGGGTTTTTTTTTAAACCTTAATTGTGTCATGGACCCCTCTGGGAATCTGGTTAACCTAAGGACTCCTTGGAATAATGTTTTTAAAAGCATAAAATAGAAACAACAAAAGCTGATTATGTTGAAATAAATACGTATTTTTTTCCTCATCCAAGCTCATGGATCCCCAGAAATCTATCCATGGACCCCTTAAGGGACATCTTTGGTCCCTAGGTTAGGAATTCCTCTTCTAGTGCACAGAGGGGCATTCTTCAAGCCCCTTTATTGTCACTTTTGGAAAGGAGACCTTTCTTCATTTTAAAGATAGATAACACTTTCTTGGCCATGATAGAAAAGCAACACTGTATATTCTATGTGGGTCACTGAAAATTTTTTCCTGCCTTCCATCCTCAGCCTTGAGTTCTCTGCTCTTCTTATCAGTGCCACCTCCCGTTGTGAGCTACTGTGGCAAACTGACTATTGATCCCCATTTGTTGTGGGCTTCTGGCTGTGATTTTATTTATGTATGGCAGAGTTTCTGCCTTTCTTTGAGAAATGAGGCTAGCTTGCTCAACTGCATTTTATTGGCAATTGCCAGCTTCCTGAGTCTTTTCTATATGGATAAATGCAAGGCTTGTGTTCTGGTTTGAGTTTGAAGCGACCATTTGATAACTTTGCCCTTTGTGTCTGCAGTGCTATTCCTGCAGTCAGCCTACAGTTTTCTGTTAGAGCCTAGAGCCAATAAGTCCTCAGGCATCCATTATTTATGAAGTGTTCGTAAGGTGCACAGTACTCTACTCGGCAACTGAGATAGGTTTTTACAAAATTAAACACAGTTCTTATCAACCAAGGCTATGTCTACCCAAACTTTAAAGGTGGCCTAGTGGAAAACTCAGCTAAAATAAGTTATTTGATGTTTACTAGGCAAAAAATAACCCCCCAAAACCCAATCCCCAGCTAAAACCCTACCTAATTTCTTTACTGATTCAATTTTTTAAGAAATTCTGAATCCAGCCAATCCTTGATTATAATCCTAATGAATCACATTGAGTTTTTAATCAGCTAGAATCCTTTAGTCTTTTTTTTTTCACATGAACAATTGTCTAGCCATATCTTTCTCATCCTACATTTGTGAATTTGGCTTTGGTTAATGGTTGTATTCGGATAAAATTGGAATAATGAGCTTCATTAATCATGTTATACTGGAACAGAATGGAACAGGGAGTCAGGAGACCTGGGTTCAAGTCTCATCTCTTCCATTTACTGACTGTGTGTTCTTACCTCACTAAGCCTCAAGGAGATAATGAAACTTACACTATGTAATCATAGGATTAAATGAGATAATGTATCTAAAGCACTCTGTGAATTGTAAAGAGACATGTCCTCCTCTTCCTCCTACTTATTTGGAAACTTATCATGGCATGGAATGATCCTGGCTTCTCAAAGGCTGAGCGAGCAGAGCATAAGCTCTGGCATGTATCACCAAGCTGGGAAGGCTTCTAAAACAGATCTCTAATGTATGTTAGAAGGCTAGCCAGGCTAAGAGTGGACAGGGCCATCATCAAAAGGTTGGCTATCAGACAATACATGTTGTGACCACACAACATGTGACCCATAAAATAAATAAAAAATATATAATGAGCTTCAGTCTCTCCTCCCCTCCCCAACCCCACCTAGTACACATCTTTTTGACACCCAAGGAAGTTGTAAAATAAAAAATAAGAGAGAAGAAAAGGGGGCAGAGAGCTAAATATCACTTATCCTCAAAATCATCTACCAATATTAATTTAATTCCTAGTGTCCTCAATACAGGAACTAAACTATATTCATATCGACATTATCGCTGTAAATGAAACCAGAAGCTATAACTTGATAGAAGTTTCTTCAGAGAGGGAAACAAAGGCAGTGGCAGAATTGGTTTTGTCTCTTGACCAAAAGTCACAAGGACCACCAAATACTTGGTCATTCAGCTATCCCATTTTTCTGTGCTCACAGTGGACATAAACAGACAACTACTATGAAGATCATGGCAGTTTATGTAGCAATATTCATTAAAGAAAATGAAGTAGAAAAGTCTTACTGGTGAGTTTCTAATTTAATCCATAATTTCATTCTTGATGACTTCAAAATGATACTGGACCAAGGGGGCAGTGGCAGAAACTATTTAAAAAATATGGTTCAGTTTCATTGACTGAAAAAGACCAAAGGCTTGTCTAGTACTCAGAAAACTTATGTCATTATTTTTTGGCACCTTTTTTTTTGAGAAGAAAGTTTCTTCTGTTTCCTTCAAAAGTAAAGTTGAAAGGTGCCAGACTTGGCAAGAGCATAATGAAATTAAAAAAAAACGAAATTGACTGTGTCTTTACAAAGACAAAGCAACCGATTATAGATGTAGCAGGAATTTTAGATTTAGTTCTTTGTACAGTCAGATCATCAGCTGGACAGAGCAAAAGTCAAAGTAAACATCCAAGTAAAGAGATAAAGATGAGAAGATATTGTGTGCAATTAAAGCAGCTCCAACTTGACCTGTATAAACTTAACCAGGAATCAAGCTGTTGACTCAAAACAAAAGACTCTGTTACCATATGGTGTGAAATGGTTGCCATGATGCGTATTCTCAGAAAACTTCTTACTAGTAAACCTTTAACCTCCTTTTTAGGCAAGGAAATGTGATAGACAAAGGTGACATAGGTATTGAGTAAAAACCTAGCTGCAAAGCATGACAAAGAAAGATGGAAGAATGGGACATATGGTCTTACAAAATACTGAGAAGCAGTTGACAGGAATATGAGTCACTTTAGACTGAGATCCACTCAAGCCATGTTATGGGAATAGTTGTCAATAAAACCAGAAGGAAGTTAAACAGGTTTGATGTGGAGCAGATATACTATTGTCTCACAATTTGGCTGTCCACTTGCTGATGTGTATACTGAAAAGGAACTGTAATGACTTTAGAAAGTGAAATCAGGTAGTAGAGCTGAACCTCACCAAGTATGCACAGATGACTTTTCTGCTAAAGCCAACATAATTTTAAAGGCACTTAGAGATCTTGAGATTTGATCTTTAAGAAATGATGATTACAAAAAAATGGAAACAAGATTGCAAATAGTATTTTACTGGAAAAAAAAAAGTGATCAAGAAGGTATCCCTACTTCCTTAATTCTATTAAATCTTTAAGAATGGTCTATGTGGGCATTTTGCCTCAAGCAGCTAGTTGCTTCCATCTTACCTCTAACTACCAAAGAAATTACTGCTATGGATTGTTCCACCAAAATTTGGCCGTCCTGTTGATGTCACAATCCACACAATTCAGGGTTCTCAGCCAAAGCCTCTGTTTACACCTATTCCTGTCCTTACTCCCGAGGTCAGGGCCAGTGGGAATACTACAAATCCCAAACTGTTCATTACTGTAAAAACCCATCTCTTTGCCATCATTATTCTCCCAGGAGCTGCAAGACATGGAAGAGACTGACATCAGAAGAACTGATATTGTAATCAATTTAAAGTGCAGTGGGAAGATACAAAATTTGTTCATTCAACTAATATGCCAGGAATTGTAACACACAAACACAAAAATGAAACAAGCCCTGTCCTCAATTACGATGGGGTTCATAAAAACAAAATATATACAAAGAAAGTATCGTATCATTGAGGAAAGGGTTACTGGTAGCCAGTTTGATCAATATAGGGCTTGAGAGGGGCAGGTAGGTGGTACAATGGATAGGGCACTGGCCCTGGATTCAGGAGGATCTGAGTTCAAATCCAGCCTCAGACACATAACACTTACTAGTTGTGTGACCCTGGACAAGTCACTTAACCCCATTGCCTAACTAAAAAACAAAACAAAACAAAACATAAGGCTTGGGTAGGTGGCCTTTGCATAGTAGGTGTTAGTTGTTTACAGCATGTTACCAATGATGAATTTTATGGACGTGAACAGAAAAAGGTATCAAAGATATGGATAAGTAGAAGAACAGGGTCTCCCCCCTCCTGCCCCAAAGGGAGAATGAGAGATATTAGCTGAACAATCAAATTGGTGCCAGTGATCCTGAGATACAAAAAGGGCAAGAGGAAGGTCTCCAGTACATTGAATATAACTTTTAAAAACAATTATGGTAAAGCATGAATAAGAATAATACATTATTGCCAATATTGAAGGAACTGTAGAGAAATCATTAATAACCAATGATTTGGGGAGATCCAGAGCACCCCTTTTTCTAAAGCCCTCATTTCAAAAGTTCAGTTTCTGAAGATCGAACTAGTTTTCTCCTCAGTCTTGGTCAGACTCCACTCAACCTTACAAGGAATCTCTAATCTAAGGTAAATTCCTGCCTATCATGTTCTACTCAAGCAAATTTGGGTGGAGGTAGATCCTTTGTGTAGATTTCCCAAGGCTGGGGGTGGTATGGGTATAGAGATAGTCTTTTTGTCTAAGAGTGACATGATGTCACTCTCTAAGTCCCTTGTTGGGGTAAGCACATTTCTCAATGTAATATTTATTCTCTCATTAATTTTTAACCAATCAGAGCTGATTGCCATCCTTGGGAATACCCACTCTTCCAAGGGCATATAAACTGTGAAGCCACCACCACAAGAGATCTTTGGCATTCAAGAATGCTACTAACCCATTTTATTCATAAAATGCTAGCATTATTAATAAAATGACTACCCACAAAGTATGTCTCTTAAACTTTTTAAATATCACAAACTATAATATTTATTGGTTTAGGGAATGTCCACCAAAGTAATCACAAGTCTTTGAAAGTATGAAAGTAATAGTTTTTTTGGACATGTTGGCATAGCAAAAAAGAAAATACAAGCTGACCAAATGTTATCTGAACCACTGATACATGTCAATATAATAAATTATAAACTTAATTTGAGTAAATGGTGGGATGAAGATTTATGTTTGGGCAAACTACTGAGCTAAACTTAGCAAATAATTATCAGTTTCTAAAAGGCAATGTAGTGTAGTTAAGTGCAAGATAGAATTTGAATAATAAGTGTAATAGCTAGCATTTATATATTACTTCGAAGTTTTCAAAGCATTTGACATATGCAACCTCATTTGATCTTTACAGCCACCCCAGGAGATAGGTACTATCATTATCCTCCTTTTACAGATGAGTAAACTGAGTTTGAGAGAGATTAAGTGACTTACCCAGGGTCATACTGCATTTGAGGTAGGATTTAAATTTTCCTGAGTTTTCTTGCCTCCAAGTTATTCTATTCACTGTGCCACTTTGCTGACAAGAAACCCAGATGGCTTGGGTTTCAGTCCAGATGTTACTGTGTATTAGCTATATGGCCTTGGGCAAATCACTTAACCTATTTGAGGTCCAGTTTTCTCTGTGAAATGGGAATGACACTATTTGCACTCGTTACCCCATGGATTTGTTGTATCACATGAGATGAATGCTTTATCACTGTAAATTGGTAAACAGATGTGAGTTGTTATTCTAAAATGAGGACAGGAACTTGGTAACTGTGTTCACCAATAAGGGCTGTTGGAAAATATTTGTAAAGTGTGTTAGAAGATTAGACAAATAAATAAGTTCCTAAACTTCAGCCGGCCATCCATTCTGACTGTCTTGCCATTTGTCCTGCTGCTGAACCACACCTTGGGTGACCCCTTACTAGGGAAGTGATTCTACTTAACTTTGGAACTTCTTCCCCAAAGGGGTTGAACTGTTCTGATTGTTGAGTGAATGCACAAACTTATATAACCCACTAAATCCAGCTGGCCCCAGCCCCAGGTGAGAATATACTTCCTATACCAGCTAGCCATCTATTCAGGCCATTTTTTTTAACTGTTGGCATTTACTATAATGTCATCTGTAGGGAACTCCCTACAGTGGTACAGATTGCAATCCATTTATGACTTCTCATCCTATATTCTCATCCATATTTATATTCTCCCATAAACCTATCATAAGGAGTTTACCCAATAGCCTGGGCACTTCTTTTAAGGTCTCTTAATATTATAGGAGCACTAGTGCATCACTCAGGTTGACCATCTCTTATCTCCCTCTTATTATATGACCAGACCACCCCCTCTTCTAATCATGTAACTCTTCAATGATATTGTTAATATCACTTCTTGGGTACAACTCATCACTTGTTGGTTATAGGAACAACCTATTTATGCCTATTATACAGATCTCCATTGATATTTGGGTGACATACAATTTTGGGTCTTTGAATATTATAGTGTTGCATGATTTCCAGTCATATAATGTCAGAAAAATATTTATTTTTAAATTGGCTCCAGGAAAACATATTAAGAAAGATTTTGCATTTTTATAACTTTGTAGAAACCATTTATCTCTTGCCAATAAGACTGAAAGATCAATAGAAAAAACATTTATTTCTAAAGTCAATATCCCTTTGTAATGGGAAATTGGCCAATAAAAACCCAGATCTTTAAACATGCACAAATGCACTACCTGGTGTCAACCCATGAAGAGGCTTCCAGAAAATGTTTTTTTATTTCCAAAAATTCATGATCATGTATAATAGAGGCCCCTTGTCCTCTACTATAGACCATGTGTAATTATTCTGATTGTTTTCTGTCTGCTTACCATATGAATAAAAAACCTTTTAATTATCTGCCATGCCAGAACTGGGTGTGCTTACAAAGGTCTTTAATGGAAGAAGTCAGCCTCTGTCTTAGTGGCTTTCAAGTACGGAAGAGGACAAAGTGTTATGGGCCTTCAGGTGGATAAGGGGCCTTGGGTCCTCTCTCACACACTTGCCATGAAGAAGAAAGGAAAGAAATAAGTATTTAAGCACCAGGCACTGTGCTAATACCTTTGTAAATATCATCTTCTTTGATTCTTATAATAATCCTAAGAGGTCCATGCCTTTACTATCCTTATTAATAGTTGAGAAAACTGAGCCTGAGGGAGATTAAGTGACTTGTCTAGATCTGAGGCTGAATTTGAACTCGTCTTCATGATTCCAAGCCCACCGCATCATCTGGCTGTCTCTAAGCAAGAAGCCATCAACTCATGGTGCTGCTTTTGTTCTGTCTCTGTTGTGTTTCATTTGTTCCTGCTCTTAGGTAAAAAATATGAGACAGAAATGATAAGGCTATGACCTTACAAGCTTTGAAAGGTCAGAAGAAACACCAGAGGTCCAGTAACTTGAGTCAATAGCAGATTTTACGACTAGCAGAGCCTGGAAAGGGCCCAGTCCTGAGGAGAGACCTGCTTGACCCAGTCCAGCAGTGAATCAACATAGCTGCTGGGACACTGTTTCCTGTAAAGAAGAAAACAGTTTGGTGGGAAGAACGTGTTTACCTACCTTTTTAAGTTTGATCTTAGTCTCCCCAGGGACCAAGGGGAGAGTGTGCCCTGACTAGAGGGAAGGTGTTTTCTTCAGTTATCATTATATATTCCCAGTTAACTTCCCTTTGTAAAAGCCAATTGATAGTCTCTGGTTAATTGATATTGAAGAGAGATCAATGGATAAATTGATATCAGGATGCTAATCACTTGTAAGATGATAATGAAGGGATAAAAAGTTGATTGATATTAGGAGATATATACCAGATAGGGATTTGCACATGATAGCATTACAGAAGATATCCCCAAAACACTCAGGATTACCCCCTAGAACTCTGAGGGGAGCAGTAGTTTTATTCTGGGGACCCAAAATGCCAATGGAGTTGGGGTTGGGAGAGTGATTCCAGCTGGTAATTCTTGGAACAGAACAGTTTATTGCAGCAAATGATTGGAGTGATATTATGATACAACAATATTCACTTCCTGGCATGGATCCTAGGTGGTATCAAGTAGAGAAAGGTAGCAGGGGGATAAAAAGCATTCAGATACTTTACTCACAACCTCTCTCCTTGCCCAATCAGGTTCCTTTATATCTTTTTACCTCTTGAATTTAGGAATAGGAAAATCTTGAACTGGATGCAATGAAAAGATGAAGCTTCAGCCAGATAAAATTGAGACTTCTGGCCAAACCAAAACCAAAACCAAAACCAAAAAAAAAAAAAACCCAACCAAACAAAAAAAGCAAAATGAACAACCAACCCAACAAAACCCTACTTTAATTGCTTGCTTCATTTCAAGAAGTTGAAATGGTTCTAATCCAAAGAAACTAAGGTCTTCAGAATCAGAACAGCTTAAAGAAAAGAAAAAGATGTTTCATTTCTTCAAGAACTTGATCTGCTTCCAACTTGGAAGGAAAAATCTAACACCTTTTAGAAGAATAAGAAACTTGATGATAATAGCACATTGTTTTCTTTCTCACAAGAGGGTCTGGCTTTCTGCAATTCCTAGTTTTAGATCCTGGAAAATTTTCTAATCAGGTTAGGTACTCATTTGGGTCCCACAATTCATGATGCTTCTTTTCACAAAAGGTTTAGGTTAAGGTGTCTGCTATATGTTCTCACAGCCTGGCAGACTCAATTTCAGCACCCTACTTGGGAACACTAATCCATTCCTATTTCCAGATCATTCTATAATAGAAAACTGTATCAGAAATAAGCTGAGCTTGCTAATGTTGAATAAATGGCAAGAAAGGGGGTGTAGTACTTTTTTTTTTGTTTTTAGATCAAGAGAAGAAATTGAAGTCAGGTAAAAAAAGAAGATCTTTTGATGTGACTTTTCCCCCCTTTAGGGTCTTTTATTAAAAACACAAAAGTAGATACTAATATGCTGACCTTGACTATCGGACTGAGAGAAATTGAAATCCAAGGATTAGGAAGAGGAAGAAATTGTTTGAAAATGGTGTTGAAATTTTTTTTTGTTAAATTCATTAAAAGAAATGTAGAGTCTTAAAAATATTCTATTTACCAAAATAAATGAGCTTTAAAATTAATTACATAAAATCAGAATTTTAAGCAACACATATCTAATAACTTATTCTATTCAATCACTACTTAATTCACACTAAAGAAGTTGATGGAATCTTGGTGAATATTTGAACTAATCATGTCCTTTTTAATTTCACATTTGATCGTGGATAATTTTACAAAATTGTTTCATCATAAAAAAATTAGTCAACATTCTTAATCTGATGATTAGCCACAATTCATATAATTAAGACCCTGATAGTAGTACTCCAAATATTTCTCTTTCAAACTGGTGTCCTGATCCACATTTACAAACTGGCATACATACATACATACATGCATACATACACACACATATATACACACATACATATATTTATATATGTATGCATATATACAAACAAATATGCATACATATATATGTTTGCACACATACATATATTTATACATATGTATACAATTTATACAAAGATATAATTTTATTTGTGTCAGATAAAAACCTAAAACACTAGCAGGTACTATGTAACAATAGTTCTATAAAGCAGGATTGGGAGGTCCTGATTTTGACTCTACTATAATATCATATATCTAACTGGGTGCCTGAAGAAGCTCAATATAGAGCTTACTTCAGGGGCATATGCCACATAAAAAGGGAGGAAGTATTTAGATATCATCAAATCTGGTCCTAACCTCTAATTTAAAAATTAATTTAGGTTTTAAATTAGCTTTTCTCCTTGTACTATTGATCTTCTAGCCTTTCTTTCATATTCTCATTTACTTTTTACTCATTTGCCTTCCCCCTGCTTTGTCTCCCTTCCCCTTTCCCTGTTGCAAAGATTCTCTTGAGTATGGACATTCTTAGCCTTCTGTTATTGCAGATTATGGTAACCTTATGCAAGGTCCTGCCCAGAGCAAACTCAGGGCCAGGGAAGAAGGCTAATGGTTGTCTTTCCCTCAAGTAAGGAAACTCTCCATATTTGGTTTTGTACTTCCCATGTCTCTTCAATGCTGATATCTTCTTACCTCAATCCGGGTCTCCTTTTCTTTCTTGAGGCTGGGCAGGATCAGGTCCAATACCATTCGTTGAATGTGGGGAGGATTTCATTTGAGGCACTGCCAAGAGAGGAACAGGAAGTGTCTCCTACAACTAGACTCTAAAGCACAAGTCTGTGAGGTTACTTGAACTGATTGTACTTGGTATACAAAGTGGTTTTATTTTGAGGGGGCACTAAGAGGCAATCCTAAGTATTTAAATTCTCCAATGATATTTCAAAAGGTATTTTTTATACCGCTTCACTGTTTCTGTCTTCTTATCTTGCACATGAATCTTTCCTTACTCTATATATGGTACATAATTCATTTGAAGGAGACTTTTGTGTTAGAGAAGTTGGGTTGTAGAAAATAATTACTCTGCCATCATACCAAACACATGATATATTATGTCATGTGTGACAAATGAACTTATAACACATGAATTTAGGTAGCAAGATGCTTACAATTCACTATCTTTATTTTAGGTACTAAAATTGAATAACCAAATGAATGGTTTCCAAATCCTTTGTTATCTTTGTAACCTTCCTTTAGGCATATTTCAATTTGCTAATTTTTCCTTTAAATACATATTTATGCACATATGTATTATTTTGTCACTTTCTGTGAGATCATAAAGCTGCTACCTCCTTAATAAATATTTCAGTAAGGACCCTCTTTTATCCTCATCCAAACCATCAGATAAGGAGCAATGGGGAATTTATCAGTGACCTGAAAGGTCTATATTATGTTTGTCTTTCTGTGAACAGTGGTCCCCAATTATGAGTGATATAAATGTAGACTGATCTTCATGCCAGAAGGAAAAACAATATGACTTGAAGAATATCTCTGTGCCTGAACTTAAATGCTCCTAGATGGGATTAAAAGGAAAATTCAGGAAGGAAGCCAGAAAAAAATATTCTAAAGTGGAAGAGGGATGTGTGCCTGTCAAAATCAGTAACCAGTGATTGGTGGGGGGAAGATGTGACAGAGGAAAAAATGAAATAAAGTGGAAGAAAAACAAACCCTGGAATCTTTGTAGCCATATGTCATCTAAAAAGCTTTATCCATAGAAAGAAAATCAATCCCTATTGAAGAAGCAATCACATACCATGACTCATAGAATAAGGAAGCTTTACAGGTACTAGACAGTGTGTCTAGTACTACTTTCAACCATAGGAAGAGATGGTTAATGGTATTTGGTTATGTGCTAGACCCAGCTTGCACCAGCTTCTGAGAGTTAATTGTTTAAGTTATCAGTTTCAGCATTTATACTTTGAAATCAACAAATGTTACAGATTATGACTTGATTTATTGTTATATGGCTGTCTAGACAATAAAGTAATGGAGAAAATGTTACTATTTAAAAAAAAAGTGTGTCATGCACACATCCTGCACCCCCAGAGCTTGTTGTTAAAAATTTACCAGCATACCACAACTGATTGATCTATATATCTCACTACCTCTTTTGCAAACTTACTGCCAGAGTTCTAGAAGGAATCATTACCCACCCACTCACTTTTCAATCCCATTAATCTAACTTCTATCTCACCACTCAACTGAGACCTCATTTTGCAAGGTTACTAACTAGTAATCTTTTAACTCCTGAATCTGATGACCTTTTCTCAGTCCTCATACTTTTTGAAATCCCTGAAGCTATGGACACTGCTGCCCATTTGATCTTCCTGGATATTTTCTCTTCGGCTCATGTGACACTGCTCTCTCCTAGGTTCTTTTACTTGCCTGACTACTCCTCATTTTTTGCTGAATCATCATCCATTCCCTACCCCTATTTCTGGGTGGGTGGCTGGGTCTGCAAGCTTCTTTCTTGGTCTCTTGGTCTCTTCTTTCTTTACACTCTCTATTATGATGACCTTATCTGTATCCTTTCCATGCAGGTAACTCGAATGCTAAATTTTCACCCTTAAGTTCTCTCTTGAGCTCCAATCCTACATCATCAATTGCCTGCTAGATATTTATTCCTGGATGTCCTATAGATATTTCAAAATGAATGTGAGCAAATCAGAATCATCATATCCCTTTCTAAATTTACTCTTCCTTCAAACTTCTCTATTTATGTTGAGGGCAACAGACTTCAGAGACTCATAATCTTTTCCTCTTCCTCCTCCTACTTCCTTGTATACACCATATTCAGTCATTTGTCAAGTCCTATTTCTTCTGCTTTCACAACAATTCTGACATCCACTCTTTTTTTTTTCCATGCATGTGGCTACCATCCTAATTGAGGACTTCATCACCTTCAGCCTAGCCTATTGCATTAGTCTCTTCACTGGTCTTTCTGATTCCTGTCTGTCCCCTCTCCAATACTAAAATCATATTCATGTCTGATTTTATCTCTTCTGTGCTCACAGATCTTCAGTGTCTCCACATTTCTTTCAGGAAAAAAAATACCAACTCTTTATCCTGGAACTTAAGTTCTTGTACAATCTGGTTCCTGTGTACCATTCCAACTTTCTTTCTTACAGAAAATAGGGGTGTAACAATCTCTTTCCATACCACATTGCATCTGGGGCCATCTCTAGTCATCCTGATCTATATCTTGCCACTGGACCCAGGTGGCTCTGGAGGAGAAAGTGAGGCTGGTGACTTTGCACAGCCCTCCCTCCCTTAAATCCAATTCACTTGCAAGTCATGGCATCACCTTCCTGATGTTATGGTCCTCTTGTAGAACAAGGGACAAACAAACAACAATCCATGCCACATTTTAGTCGCATTGCACCACTAACTGTAGTCTTAATTTAGTTCTCCATATTCTGCCTCCATTTTTTTCACAATAAAACTCTCCAGTACTTGGAAGGTCATTCCTTCTCATCTCTGTCTCTCAGATTCCTCACCTTCCTGCAAAAGTCAGGTCAGATGAAATTTCCCTGAGCACTCCTCCCCAACCAGTGTTGTTGATCTGACCCTCTACAATTTAGTTCATATTATATTTATTTTTGTACATGTTACTTGTACCTTCTGCCCCCTCCTCAAAGGACCCACTCTAATGCCTCATTACGGTGTGAAGATACCCTTGGATTAATGAAAGCTATACCAGTAGAGATTAAGATGTGGCAGATTATACCATTCTATAAAGGCTTTGATTAATAATCAAACCTTGCTAATTTCAGAGAGGTTTACCACCGGTAGGCTGACCACTTGGCAATGCATTATTTTGATATGGCATCCTATAAAACAAAGAAAAGTAGAAAATGGCTCTTGGTCATGCTTCTGCTGTGATAATGGCAATGTGGCCAAAGAAGATACAATGAATGCTAAGAATTATGTCTTTTTTTATCTATGAACACTAACCTAGCTATTGGGTATGATATAAATTAATCAACATAGTAGTATAGGGGCTTAATTGTTTAAATCTTGACATTCTTGTATGCAAAATCAGAAGACAGGAAATTATAAGTAAATGCAAGGATGGCTTGCTGATTCTCCTTGGAGAGCAAATATTTTATGTCCAAAGGCAACAAGAAATATCATTTCATGGTACATTGGTCATCTTACATTGAAGTGCTCATGGAAAGGATTTCCAAAAAGACTAACATTTAAATAATTACCATTTATTTGCCAACAACTTTTTTGGAGGATGGAGAAATAGAGAACTTTTATAAAGAACCTAGTAAGACCCTCTAAATTAAATAAGATATTCAATAATGTCAATGCAAATGTAGAATAGCTGAACACAGAGAAAGGAAGACAATAAAGATTTATATAGTGTCTATTATATGCAAGGCACTGTGCTAAATACCTTTTTTTTTCTCCAAATATCTTATTTGGTCCTCACAACAACCCTGTGAGGTAGGTGCTACTATCCCCATTTTATAGCTGAGGAAATTGAGGCAAACAGCAGTTGAATGATCTGCTCAGGGTCACACAGCTAGTATCTGAAACTAGATTTGAATTCAGGTATTCCTGACTCTAGGCCTAGCACTTGATCCAAAGGGAAAAAAAATTGTTGGAACATGCCCAGTAGTAATGAATGTAAGAAGCCAAAAATTTGTAAACTATATCAAAAACCATGTGTATATATCTCATGAACACATTTTTACAAAATCAGAAAGTGATGAACATGGCAAACACCAAACACCATTACCAAATTGAATCTGACTACATTTTAATAAGTGAGAAGTCAGACAGACATTTTAACATAGAAAAATTGATACAAAGCTAGGAAAAAAGGATAAAGATAAGAAAGTAGATATAGCATGTAATTAAAACAACTCCCACCTGACTCATTGATGCAAAGAAAGTTGGGAAATGAATAGAGGAAAGGATAGTAATGTTGACTACAACAATGTGATGAGATGAAATTCGAATTGTGATTTCATTGGTAGAGGTAATTTCCACTGAGGCAACTCTTTATGTAGGTGCAGATGGGTGGATGCCTCCTCTGGAATTTAATTCTTAGAGATGTGTCTGAGGCACTCAGTACATTGCCCATGGTGGCAGAGAGTATGAGTTCTTGAACCTTGTCCTCCTGATTCCAAGACAGGCATCTTTTCCTCCCCTCCCTCTTCCTAGAATTAAATTGATATTAGGTTAGTCTTACTTCACTCTCCTCTCTCCTCTGGTCTTCTCGTGAAATTTGTGGAGAAGCTTCTTTTTCTTCTTTCCAAGTGACTGGAAACATGTCTTCCAGACTGAGAAAATGGGGAAACTTTGTAGTCAAGTCAGTCATGGCCTCAGGCACATAAGCAAACAATTGAAAACTCTCTGGGGGCTGTGCTAATGCATGCAGTCTGAACCATGGCTTAATTAACAGACAAATATTGCCCATGTTACTTTGGCAAAGTGATTAATAGGAATTACCACTTGAGGAAGAGCCTGACCTTTTGCCCAATAAATTACTCTGATGAGGAAGAAGACAAGGGTTATCTCTGGCAAAAATAAGACAGGTACTTAGTTCCTCCCATGCCAACAGCCAATTTATCAGTGCTGTGTACCTGTGTTACTACTACAAAGTCTTGGATAAAAGAAAGTTCTTGAATCAGTCAGTCATTGTAAAGGAAATGTTTTCAAACAAAAGAACAAAGGAAAAGGTTAAATATTTTGGTGTTAGACTGTGCCCTAGTGACGAATTCCAAATTGAGGAAGGTCAAATGATACAAATCAATCTACATAAGAAGGTAAAGAACTTACATACTATTTTTTTTTATTCCATTCCCCTCCTAACCCTGTTCTGACTTTCTGGACTTCAAGACCATTCCTTTATTGGTTAGTTCTTTCAGGAGCTTCCATTTTGTGGAGGGTCCTAGGCTATCCTACCTTTATTCCCTTCCTACCCTTGTTTGTCTTTCTGGAATTCAAAACCATGCCTCTATTGCAGTTTAATCCTATAATTTTTCTTAATGCCTGGGGCCTCCTCAGCTTGGAACAACCTACCACTCCTGCTGCCTGCTTACTCTGGAATATCCCTCCTCAAAGTCTACTGCCCTTCTCATATTGGTTACTTCCTCCTGGAGCCTTCATTTTGTGGAGGAGCCTAGGCTATCTTGCTTTCATTCCATTCCTGGTACTGTTCCTGTCTTTCTGGATTTCACAACTATGCCCTCATTCCAGGTATCATCATTTCACCCTTACCCCTTACACACTTTTTAGCTCCTTTTTGTGTGCTGTCTTCTCCAATTAGAATATAAGCTCCTTGAGTACAAGAGCTGTTTTTCTTTTTTGTTTGTATTTGTATCTTCAGCAGTTAGTAAAATGCCTGGCACATTGTAAATGCTTAGTAAATCCTTCCTTCCTTCTTTCCTTCCTTCCTTCCTTCCTTCCTTCCTTCCTTCCTTCCTTCCTTCCTTCCTTCCTTCCTTCCTTCCTTCCTTCCTTGCTTCCTTCCTTTCCTTCTTTCTTTCCTTTCTATATGGAACACCATATGTAACACCAGTTTAGTATATAAATTCTTTTGTAATATCTTGTAGAAAAGGATGTTGATGATTATGAGCAGGAATCCTAATAAAAACAGAAGCAGTGAAGGGAAGATTAATTTTAAAGAAAGTTTGAGAAACCACTCAATAAAACAAACTCATCCTAAGGGTGAAGCTGAAAAGATGGGTGAAAGATGAAAAAAAATTGTAATTATTTTAACCAAGTAACAATTAATTTTTACCATTACAGGCAGCAGAGACAGCTCTGATGCCATCTAATATCACATTCCTGGATTTGCTTATAGAGGAGATTAAGTGGCACCAAGGAAGTACCAAGGAGGTCCCTTAAAGGGTGAGGAAAACAGCAGGATTAGACAGAGCACCCAGAGGAGATAAATATTGGAAATCAATTCTCAAGGAAATGGAAGAAGAGGAAGATAAAAAAAATGGGAAAAATCTCAGATTTTAAGGGTGACCATAAGAATAACAGTAACTCCAGACCTATATGCTGACTTTCCCATCCACATGAAATTTGAATAGAAATAATCTACACACACACCAAGGGCACTGATTCATAAGGGTACAGGTGAACTTGTATAAGTGACAATCTACTATAGACTATAGCTTTACCAATATACAATTAACTGAAATACACAGAGAATTCATAATCTTACTGCATTTATTGTTTGTGGACTACAACAAAAGCATTTGATTTGGTAAAGCAAAATTCTGCTCCAATGAGGAGCCTTCTATATATATATGTCAAAATTATACATGATTCTTTGAAAGACATAACAACAGAGATAACTTTCTTTATTGACCTCCTGGTCATTAAGATCAAGTTAGATTTGCAATTTCATGTACAATCATCTTTTTTTCTAGTCTATTATGTTGAGGAAATGCCTGTTTTATTTCTTAAGTTCAGAATAAAAAAGATAAGTGAGGAAAAACCAGGAGCTTTGTGCCCAACAAATGTGCTTGTCATTGTCAAGAAGAAGGTTCAAGTAGGGTGAAGAGCAATAGACCTTAGATGGTGAGGTCCTTCAGATGCTACTGATTAAATCAAGCTTTGCAGCACTGCATAACCTTCTAAATGAGATTCATCATCATTATAAAGAGCTTGGGGCTAACAATCCAGGTAAGAAAAACAAAATGGAAGAAGAATACCTAATTATTGACTGTGATATTCAGTTATATGGGTAATTCATAGAGCTGGTCCTTGAGCATATGTATCTTAAACAAGCACTACAGTTTGTGGGGCAATTGTGCTGGGTTTTACACTGCCCACTGCAAGCAGGTCATAAATTGGGTTCAGAACTGAATAAAAGGACAGTGTAGAAAACTATCTATACTCAGTCCTTCTACTTCCAATCTTCTCATTCATTTTCAATGGTCTCTTCTTGGCTTCCTCTAAGACCCAGCTCAGATCCTGCATTCTATTCCCCACTAAACCAGATGTTAATGTCTTTTGTTCTGAGATTACTTTCCATCTATGCCATATATATTAATATGGACCTAATTATTTACATATTGTCTCCATCATTAGGATGTGAGCTCCTTAAAATGGCAGCATTTAACACAATGCCCAGCACATAGTAAGTACTTCATAAGTGCATTGACTTACTTGTTTATCTTTGGGAAATTTTATAAAGTTTTTGTAATGACCTCCTTAAAAAAAAGCCCATTTAAAAAATATCAACATTCTTCTGGTTGTGTGGCTTTGAGCCAAAGAATACTAAAATCCCCAAAGATTGAAATTGAACAATCATCCAGAGGGAAATAGAGAGATGAATAAGGGCCATAATCAGTTTTCAACACATTACAAATAAGGTACTGTGAAGGAAAAGCAGTGGACAGTATATCAACAAAGGAATTATGAGTGAAAATATGAATTGGTTATATGGCAAGAGTGTAGGATAGCCATTAGCTGAATTGTGTGTTCTGTTGGTATCCTCATGATGTCAAGAGATGCTCCCAGAAGATTGAGTTTAGCCCCTCTGTGGTGAACTTAGAGGGATACATGAACAAGAGTCAAATAGGAAGGGAAGTCTGGGATAGGTTGAGATCTGCATCGGTAGAGGGCATGGACACATCAATAAGATCACAGACCTATTTGAGTACTTGGGGGTACATGGTTTACTATCTCCTCTTCCCAGCCCTGTAGTGAAATGAAACCGTATTGGGATCAGGAGTTATTTCATTTTTATCTTTGAATCTTCAGCACCTAACATAAGGCTTTGTACATAATAGACACCCAACACATTTTTTGTTGAATTCAGTAGAATTAACTATAAATGGCAAATAATATAAGCTGCTTCACTGAAACAGGCATTCAGGACATGATAGAAAGCTTGCCCAGACTCATGAAATCATCCAACTACTCTTTGATGCTGGTGATTCATGTGAGAACAAATGATACTGTCAGAAGAACTTTGTGATTAATACATCTCTAGTGATTTGAAGTCCTGGGCAAGAAACAAGATCTGGGAGCACAAATGACTCTGATCATGTGAAAAATAGGATTTGTTTTTTTTCTAAACTTCTTAATGAACTGAGGTGAAGTTTGAAAAATAACCAAAGAACAATAATGGCTTTAGAAGTTATATTCAAAGCAAAAAGAGTGAGGGAGGGACAAATTTGTGAATTGGTGGCAGATTTTATAATGTTAACAGATGACAAAGAAAAAGTAACATTTGTTGTTGTTCAGTCACTCTAGTCATGTCCAGCTCTTCATGACCCCTTTTGGGGTTTTCTTGGCAAAGATATTTTACTCAGTTCTGTTTCTGCTTCAATCTTCTCTGCCAAGGGAAAAATGATCTTTAAACTGAAAAGGTAAAATATAGGTACAAGAACTAAATATAGGTAAGGATCTTTGTTGTTGTTCAGCTGTTGTAGATGTGTCTTACTCTTTATGACCTCGTTTGGGGTTTTCTTGGCAAACATTCCAGAGAGACTTGCCATTTCCTTCTCCAGCTCATTTTGCAGATGAGGAAACTGAGGGATACAGGGTTAAGTGACTTGCCCAGGCTCATACAGCTAGCAAATGTCTGAGGCTAGATTTGAACTCAAGAAGATGAATCTTCCTGACTCCAGGCCCAGAACAGTTGCCCCAATGTTTTGAGAGAACATATCACCCCTTTAAGTGAGTTTGATAAATTACACCTTTGGTGTACTAAAGGAACTTTAACATATTCCAGAACTACTGGTAGCAATCAGATCAATCATGAAGAATGAAAGAGATGCTTAATGACTGAAATATGGAAAATATTACCCAATTTTCAAAAAAGATAATAAATAAATTCTGGAAATTATAGACTAGAAAGCTGGATGTGATTTCCTGCTCAAATTCTCCAATAGACTGTCAAGCAGATCAAATAAGTCATGCCACATTAACTTATTTTCCTCTTTCAAAGTCAACCCAAACACCTAACTCTCTTTTGTATAAACTGTTGTTAATCTTTGAATTTTCACATTACCAGGGACAGAGACAAAATTTTTCATAAAGTGTTTGTCAATATGATATCATTGAGGAAAATTTCATATATGTATAGTATCCTTAAGCAGATTTATAATTATTTAAATAATTCTGTTATAAGATTAATAGAGTCAGTTAATAGATTGATTTCAACATGAATGGTAGTCTCTAATGGCATTCCTTAGCACTATCTTAGCCTGCATTTTAATCAATAAATTGGATGAATAAAAATATGTTTATCAGAGCTATAGCTTTCATAAAGCCCTGTACGCATGACATATTTACTGTGTACATTTTAAATCTACTCATCTGTGTACTTGAAATTCCCCTAGATAGAATGTGAGCTTCTTAGGAGCAGAGACTATTTTATTTTTTAGTTCGTATTCTATCAGCTAACACAATGCCTAGCTATAGTAGACTATTAATAAATGCTTGGTGAGTGAAAAAATGATAGCTAATAAACTGGGTGACAAAATTGGGATTTTAAAAGATCTTGACAGATTGGAATGATAAGCCAAAATTAAAAAAAATATATAACAAGGATAAAAGTAAAGTCATAGGACTAGAAAAGTAAGAGGTTGGACAGACTGTGAAGATTATTTAATCCATCAGCATCATTTTATGTATGAGGAAACTGAGTCCCAGAGAGACTAAATGCTTGTTAAGGTTATATAGGAAGTAAATTGTAGAGGGGAAAGCTGAAGCCAGTCTTACAGACTCTAAACCAGTGGTTCTTAACCATTTTTGTGTGTCATGGATGCCTTTACTGTCTGGTGAAGCCTATGAACCCCTTCCCAGAATCATTTTTAAAAAATAAAATACATCAGACTACAAAGAAAACTACTTATATTTAAATACTTTAAATATTTAAATAAAATATTTTAAAAATAAAATTATTAAAAATATACTTTAAAAACAAGTTCATGGATCCTAGGTTAGGAAATCTTCCTCTGAAACAATGATTTCCCTCTAAACATAACCTCAAAAAAAGAGGAATTTTATGAAGCAGGTTGGGGAAGATGTGATAAAGAAATTAGCCTACTTAGTCCACTGTATCTAATTAACTCCAAAACCTAATGCTTTATCTTTATGTTTCATTCAGCGGTCCACCCTGGCCAATTTGACATTTGCATGGGATCAACACTGTCATTGTTCCTTGATCTTCCCTACCCCCACTTTTCACCTTTCGTTCAGGGCAGAGTAATTAAAACAATAATACTGTTGCTTCTGGAAAGGGCATGTCAAATGATTGTCCAATACATCAACTCACCCTCCTTGGGTTCTCAAATCAAAGCATCCTTCCATAGACACCACTCTCTTATATGTTTCAGTTCAGCAAAGTACAGGGTGACAGTATTGAATTGGAAGTGGGAAGATCTAGTTTTCTTTTTTTGGAAAACAATTTGGAACTTTATTTTTTAAATATATTTTCCCCCAATTACATGTAAAACACTTTTTAACATTCATTTTTAAAACTTTAAGTTCCAAATTTTCTCCCTTCCTTCCTCACCACCCCCTTAATTGGGAAGGCAAGCAGTTCGATATAGGTTATACATGTGTAGTCATGCAAAACATTTCCATAATTGTCATGTTGTGAAAGAAAACATAGACAAAAAAAGCCCTCAAGGAAAGTAAAGTAAAAAAAAAAAGTGTGCTTCAATCTGTATTCAGACACCATCAGTTCTTTCTCTGCAGATAGATAGTATTGAGTTGTCTTGGATCATTGTATTGAAATAGCTAAGTCATTCACTGCTGATCATCTTACAATATTTGTTACTTTATATGCGGTACATTTCATTTTGCATCAGCTCATGCAAATCTCCAAACTTTTCTGAGAGCATCCTGCTCATCCTTTCGCAATTGTATTCCATCCCAATCACATACCACAATGTGTTCAGCCATACCCCAATTGATGGGCATCCCCTCAATTTCCAACTAGAAGGTCTAGTTTTCAAACCAGGTACCGCTATGTTCTGCTTGTGTGACTGAACAGATAATTTTTCTAAGTCTCAGTTTTCTCATCTGTAGCATTGGGAAGTTGGCCTGGATGACTTCTATGGTCCCTTCCAATTCCAAATCTATGATTTTCTCTTAGGAAAAGGTAAATTCTTTGAGGGCAGGGATTTTCTCTTTTTCTATTTATATTTGTATCCTCAGCACTTAACAGAATGCCTGGCACATAGTAGTTGCTTATTAAATTATTTTCATTCATATATTCATTCATTAAAACAAGTAAATAGTTGCAATAAAATGTGACTATAGATAATATTATTATAAATCCAACTAGGACATTTGACAATAGAGGATATCATAAATATACAAATCCAAGGAATTGTATTTTTCAATTAAAAAAAGGCAAACATTCATTGAATACTCATTCATAAAGGATACTTTAAATCAAACTAAAGATATTAAAAACTAACTGAATCGGTGAAAAAAAAATTGTCATCTGAGCTTTGCTTTAAAAAAAATGCAGCTCTGTAAAGGCTCCTTTTAATCAAACCCTTATCCTTCCCCCTTTCCCTAATACAGAACAACCCTTTTAACCACATCTTCTTGACCAAAAAAATGTCTTTTTCAACTGGATCCTGTTCTTTGACATCCAGGGTAAGTGGTGGTGACTAGAAGTGCATCCTTTTAAAATACAAAATTTTGACCTTTTGTCTTCCTTGCCAGTCCCAATTAGCACCAGATAACAACAAATTTGAGAGCAAAGTGGTCAAAGAGGTAAAAGGGGGAAGAAGGTCTAGTAGAATTTTCCCTGCAAAGGCAAACAGCTGGTTCCAGTCTCTAGGTTAAGAGCACAGGGTCCCCTGGATGGAAAGGAGGCAAACACACAGTCCACCTGAACTCTGACAGTAACTGGTTTCCACCAAACATAAAAACTATCAGAGCAGGCAAGGTGGCGCCACTGAGAGAGTCTGGAAGAGGGTGCAGAGAAAGGCATTAGATTTAGCAGTGTCCAGATCAAGACACACTTCCTTCTCCCCTCCACACTAGAGCTTTTCAGAGTAGTGGAGGGCAAATGAGTAGTGAGAAGCAGGAGGGATAAGTGACTAAAGCAACTAGGATTAAGCAGCCCCCAGCCCTAGAGAGTTCTTGTTCCTGGACAGCTCCATCATGGCTAGAATATTCTTAAAATATTAGGGAGGCCCTGGACATGTCTGCTGGCACACCTTGTATACATACTTTTAAGGTACATCATGGTTTTGTCACCTTCCTGGCTAATCCTAAGAAGAAATAAAACCTGAGTGATACCAAGTAGGAAGATTTAACCTTTCAGTAAAGCCAGTATAGAATTGTGGCTATTTTCTAGGCATAAGCAGTTCTGGGGTCATACTCCATGTCCTAAGGTTGATTTTGCAAGTAACTGCCAATGAATAACTGAATCTGCCTAGGATTCAGATTTCCTATTTTGAAAGTAAGACACATATTAAACTTTTAAAGTGTTTAGACATCATAAGTTAATAGGTGTTTGTAACATTTTACTAGTACATAAGACACATTCACTTCAGCCCAGTCACCTACACATTGATTTGACTAAAAGCTATACTTTCTTTGAAAAAATAATTTAATTAATTAATTTTTGTAACATTTTAATTTTCAAACTATCTCCTCCCTCCCTCTCCAACCCCTCAATAGAGAAGGCTACCGTTTGACTATGCATACTTCTTTTTATGAATTCTTTCTTTGGAGGTGGATAGCATCTTCCTTCATAGGTCTTTTGTAATTGATTTGAGTATTTATAATACTCAGAATAACTTGTTGTTCACAATTATTCTTTGAACAATATTGCTGTTACTGGGTACAATGTTCTCCTGGTTGTATTCACTTCACTTTGCATCAGTTTGTATAAGTCCTTCCAAGTTTTTCTGAAAGCATCCTGCTCATCATTTCTTATAGCACAATAGTATTTCATTGTAATCATATACCACAACTTAATTCAGCCATTCCCTAATTTATGGGCTTCTCCTTAATTTCCAGTTCTTTGCCACCACAAAGAAAGTGCTATAAATATTATAGAACATGTAGGTTCTTTTCCTTTTCCCTCTGATAACCTTGGGAAACAGACCTAATAATGGTATCATTGAGTCCAAGGTATACTTTCTTGAAAACACATGGATCTGTGATTTTATTAGGGTGAATATTCTTTCAATTGATGTAAACTACAGTCCTTCACTGATTTAGAAGATGGTCTTGGAGAAA
Source organism: Vombatus ursinus (assembly GCF_900497805.2). Taxonomy (NCBI): domain Eukaryota; kingdom Metazoa; phylum Chordata; class Mammalia; order Diprotodontia; family Vombatidae; genus Vombatus; species Vombatus ursinus. The sequence continues at coordinate 5,046,440 of NW_020954591.1, forward strand.
TGCTCCAGAAAAAAAAATCATCTTGCAGACAAGTGGGCAATCAGCCTCTCTAAACTTAACTAAGCTTGGATAATAGACATGCAGTCTACTACTGAGCCTGGTCTTCAGATCTTTCCAGCTTGGTAGGACCAGATAGAGCCTATTCTTCCCAAGCAGAGATTTAGAGAACCCAGGATCACCTCCATACTGTGATAAGAGATCAAAGAAGGACTTTTCAAATGAATTGTTTTTCAATGTTCAAAAATAAACATTAAATGAGATATCAAATCTTTCCTTAATATCTCATTAATATTAGACAAAGACAGTTGATATTTTTGGTCCTGAGTCAATTCACAAAAACTGAGCAACTTTGAAAAGCACTGAACTCCCTTTTGATAACCTTTATCAAACAATTGGTAATTAGAGAATTAGCCTCTTAGGCTTATTAATTTACTCTCTGAGCAGAATGTATTTGTTGAGTAACTTCTTTTATTAAAAATATTTTCCCCAGCAAACACCTTACATGTTTCTTTATATGATAAGAATAGGGCATTTCCAAAAGCCAAGAAGAATGAATATTCAACCCATGAATCTTAGGGTTGAAAGATAATTCAACTCTTATTTTCACCTTCAGGCATGGCTATACCTAAACCATTCTGATTTGATTAGAATATATTTCATTTTTAAGGGCTTAGCACAGTGTCTGGCACATAATATGCACTTAAAATGTTTATTGAATGAAAAGGCTCATCATCATGATACTAACTCAACTCTGGATATTCAACATCTTCCCAACTCCCTCTTCCAACTCTTCTCTCCTCTGATTAGAGAGGGCTGGAGGGTGGAGTACTAAACTCCTTCCAAAGCTTTCCTTTATAGAGGACTGGGATCTGGACTTTCCAGACAGCTTTCCACTTGCCATCTGCAACTCTGCTTCATTTGAACTCCATGGAATATGATGCCCCTATGCTGGGTACTCCCTGGCAGTCTGGCTTCCTTTCCCAGCTTACTTTTGTGTATTGTCTTCCCCCATTAGATGATAAGCTCCTTGAGAACAGGGACTATCTTTTTACTTCTATCCCCTGAACTTAGCACAGTGTTTGACACATAGTAGGTGCTTAATAAATGTTTATTGAATTGAATTGAAGGGCTTCAGAATATATTCTACAACACCAAATTCTAGTATGAGGAAGTTCTTCCTTAAATTCTACCTAATTCCCTCATGTTGCAACAATGCCCATTTCCATTTCCCCCATAGTATTGCTAGTTGTAATCCTTTGGGCAATTTTGCAAGATTCAGTTAAAATCTGACTTTCTTCAGGCCTTTCCTTGTCCTTTTATTTTCTAGTGCCTTCACTATGATTACCTCTCACTGTAAACATCGTTTTATGTGCCTAGTTATCTATGTTATTTTTTCTATTAGAATGTAAGCTCCTTGAGGGCAGGGCCTTTTTTTTTGCCTTTCTTTGTATCCTTCATGTTTAACATGTGCCTGACATGTAGCAAACACTTAATAAATATTTGTTGATTGACTGATTAATATTTTAATGCTATTCCAAAAGGGATGAGAAAGAAAAAAAAGGGAACAACTCATTGGCCTATATCTTGGGACTGGTGCTGGTCCAAGTTTCCAGAACTAGGTGTACTCAATAAACTTCAGTTGCCAAAGGATGGTACAAAAATATCTGAATGGTTTAAGGGAGGATGTGATGTGGAATGTAGCTTGTGGGCCACCCTTAGAAAGGATGAAGGAGAGAGATGTTGGGAATATGGGTGGTAGTGAACATAGAGTGCCTCTGCATATTTCCTTCTAGCCAGTTGACAGGTCTGGGAGACCTGAACTGGACACACCCTTTGGGGACCCATCTCCACTTCATTTACTGGGGTAGAGCATTTTGGAGTGGTATTGGCAACTTGTTTAGATAGTCAGCACCCTGTAAATAGTTAATGACTTCTTCCTACCTCCAACAACAGCAGTAGCAAGCCCAAGTCTAGGCACCAGAAATGTGTTGAACCTTCTGGGTTTCTTGAGACTACCTATGGCCTGAGTTTGGTTGCCTAAGACTGGGGGTTGGGGAGAAGTCATAGATGCAGAACCTGAGCAATAATTGTTTTAATATATTTTATTTTAATTTTTCTGTTATAAGTAATGAATTGAATAGAGCTTAGCTTTGCTTATATTGTTGACTCCATTTTCTCATGTTCATATGACTGGGTCCATTGAAACTCAGCAGAAAAGGAGGAAGTAAAAAAAAAAATGTCCCACAAGGTGGGGGTTGAGCCAAGACACCAATGTATACCACCACACAAAACACATCCCTAGACAAACAAGGTGTGTCCTGCTTTTCATGAAAGGACTGCAGCTAAGAATGGAGGAAGCTATTTCTCTGAAAATCCTAGAGATTGACACTGAGTTTGAAAACTCATTGTTCTTGGCATAACCATTGAGGTGAACTGGGATTTTAAATATCTAGTACTTACAGTTTAATAGTCAAGCAAGAGACTACCACTGTCCCCTGATGATTAAATATTTTCTTATTCTTCTTGTTTTTAGGCTAAATAATGTATCACTTTTTTTCCTTCAAAAAGGCAATTTCCCCCATCCTTCAGTTATCTTGACTGTACCCTAAGTTCACAGAGGTCTCAGAAGCAATAGGACATGTGATTTGGCCCAGTCCTAGAGTAAGGGGTCTGCACCCCAGTGTCAGTTTCTTTTTGTTAAAAGCTACATTAGATTGTGGCACTTTTCTCCCAAACTTACATAGCATGTCATTCTGCTTTGGGGTCATTGTTTCTGCTATCTATGCTACAGTACTGGTGAGATAAGATTGTGCTGTTTCCATAGAGAAGACTGGGCATCACCAGGCTGCTATTCTAAGTTTCTAAGAGCTACTAGAAACATAAAATTTCCCACCTGTAAGGCCTGATTGTCTTTTGAAGTTGTCTAACCTTGACTATGAACATTTGACTTTATAATGTATTCTCATACCTTCCTCTCCCCAGTAGATTTACTTTAATAACAATTTGACTTGGGCTAATATTAAAACTGGCTTGCATTCCTTGCCTGGATACACAGTGACTGATAATAGGAGAAGGTAGTGCAGCTGTATACTGTGTGGTAAGAGGATGCCAGCCAGGATTAACAATGTGACAGGGGTAACAGATTAATGGATATTCTACACATGGATAATTATGTTGTTAGAATGTGCTTACAAAATAATGAATCTCTATGTATAAAGTAATGCAAAACATTAATAATGTTATATTATTCCAATTGCTGTACCTTCAACCAGTCCCTAAGACTGGGGTTTGCAATTAATGACAGAACTTTCTAGTGACCTCGAAGTATTTGTGTGCAGACAAGTGGCTCCAACAGACAGTCATAAGAAGGACAGCAGCAGCCAACATTCTCACAGTATGAATATGCATAAAGCCTATAGTGTTAGAAATTATATCAGTAGCATATTGCCCAAGTCACTTTTCTTCATATGTGACTCATTCATTTTCTGAATTATGCAGCTGAACAAAAACGAAAGAGGTGGCCAGCCAACATGAGCAGGCTAATTGGTAAGCAAATATGTGTCACCCCTTTGATTTCATTAAGTTTGTCAGTGGTAAATTAAGATGGAAAATATCTGTTTAGGTCAATGGATTTCAATTTAAATCTCATTTGCTAGTGCCTTGTGGGAATTTGGAAAATGAAGGGCAAGAAAGACATAACAAAACATATCAAGTACTTTACAGCATCAATGGAAAATCTTTCATAATCTGTCAGGTTTAGTTTCAGAGATCTCAGTCCTGCTAGTAAAAACTGTCCTACTTCTTATTCCCTGGGGGATCCTGAGAAGGGTTTAGAGATACCTAAATGCTTGTTACTGTGTTGTGCTCACTGAGTATCCTATTAATAGGAGGAAGTTCTTGGTGAAAGGAGCAAGAAGACTAGAAGGAGAGTGGGGGAAAAAGGGAGTCAAAAAATGAAGTATTTTTCTCAGCACCTCTGTACCTCCATGGGATAAAGTCTCAATTTACATTTTTCTCTAATTACTGATGAAGCTAGAGATGAATGGATGAATACCTTGGTGCAGTATTGATAATCAGCTGAGAGTTCAATGTAAAAAATAATTACTATATTTTGGAGCATGCAGCTTTGAAACATTTTCTAGCTAATATGTGAATTGTGAAGTATGAGGGTGGGGGGGACAGAACAGCAAGGAGGACCGAAATATCATAAGTGAGGGGAAAATCCAAGTTTTTCTTTTCCTTAAATGATCAAAACATTACTTTTATATTCCTCTTCTCAAAGATCACAGAACCAGAAAACATGCATGTCTCTTTTCACACTCTGTGAATCAAAATAAGAAATGAAATGAGATTGCCCCCCCACCATTAAACTCCTTTTCATGCACTAGGAAGAAATAAATGTCTGCCAAAGGAAAATGAAGAGGAACTAAGAGGAGGTTCTAATTGCCCACTTCAATCACGCCTACACAAAGATGCCTGGCTTAAAGATGGGCAGGAGGATCAGCAGCAGTGTGTTGGCAAAAAAAAAAAAAATGCTCCAGCAAGAGTTAGGCAGACAAATGGAGACAGCTGCTGCATTTTCTCTAGCTTTCTATCTCTTTCAACCAAATCCTGAAGTGAATATAGCTGTTGGCTTAATTAATCACACTGTACTACTTCCTGCTTTGAAATCCAAAATGCGGTTTTTTTGAATAATAGGAGAAAATGAGGCCCACCTATGTCTTTCCTAAGCAAAGCATGAGAATCTAGAATGGTGAATGTAGTGCACTTAGTGAGAGCAATATCCATGATGGGTAAAGACTTGTAGACCAGCACCCCTATCCATTTCATGTTGATGGCAGTACTTAATCCTACCCAGGCTTGGCTAGAATATGGACAGATTAAGTGAATTTAGGGCCTGAGAAACGTTGAATGCAGCATCTGCTTGAGTCTATAGCCAGTCATTTTGTTTGACAGGCTACTTATGAGGCCTGTGGTTTTCCAGTTTTTGTTGGGTGTGTAGTCTATGAAGCTCAGAATTGAAATATTTATCATCCCCTTCTCTCTGCTCACACCATCATCAAACTAGTCCAGGCCCTCATTTCCTCTCACTTGTACTATTACAATAGCCTCCTAATGGGTCTCCCTGCCTCAAGTCTCTCCTTTCCAATCATTCTAAAACACAGCTGCCGACATGATTTCTCTCAAGTGCAGGTCTAACCACGTCATTCCTCTATTCAATAAATTTCAGTGGGTCCCTATTGCCTCTAGGATTAAATATAAGCTCATCTGTTTGACTTTTAAAGCCCTTCACTTGGCCCAAATTTACCTTTCTAAGGGTATGTTACTTTGCTTTCCTTCCTGGATTCTATACTCCAGCCAAACTGGTAGCCTTGCTGTCTTTCACAGCTATCATTATAATTTCATATTAAAAATGATCGAGTCTCTTCTAGTGCTTAGCACAGTATCTGGTCATAGTAGGCACTTAATAAATGTTTGTTGATTGATTCCATTTAAGTTTAATTTTTAAAAGGAAAAATCTTTTCATTTCCATTTCTTTGACATCTTGACCTATACAACTTGAAATGATCTCAAATTTAGAGGAAGAATTATTCTTTCTGTCCAAATTAAATATCCTCTTAGAACAAGAATTCTTGACCTTTTTTGTGTTATGGACTCCTTTGACAGTATGATAAAGCCTTTGTACTCCTTCTCAGAATAATGTTCTTAAATGCATAAAGTAAGATACTTCATTATTACAAAGGAAATAAATAATTTTGAAACAAAGTTGTTTCAAATTTCATTTTTTCCATATAAGTTTATAGAACCTCCTGAAATCAATCCTCAGATTCTTGTGAGTTGATGTACCTCAAGCCAAGATCCCATGCCTTAGAGAATCCTGTAATCTTACAAGGCAGAGGTTATAGGGTTTGCCTGTATGTAAAAAAAAAAAAAACAAGAAACCAAACTAACTGAATTACCCTGTTTCAAAGGCAGAAACTTTAATTCTTTCATATCTTTTTTCCCCTCTATAACTTTTCCCCTCTATTCCCTGAGACAAATTTGTTCAGACTCAGTTCCTTCATTCATCCCACTTTCATCTCCTCATTTTCTACTGAGCTTGCCCTATATTTGGAATCTCTGAAATATTTCTATAATCTCCTACTTTCTGAGAACTACTTTGTGAGTCCTTCTCTAACTTAGAAGAAAAATAGCTCACAAAGTTATAACCACACTGGAACATTCAACATTACTGAATGCTTTACAGTATGTTCCTGATAGTGTATCACGTCAATTCCTTACTTGATTTACGTATCAACATTTCCTCTCATCTCTCAATGTTTATTCACATCAATTAATCCATTGACAAGTGTTCTTTGGACATGTACTGTATATCCAGCATTATTTTACTGGTAGAGTCTGTTTAGAATGGCAGCTGATTTTGGAATAACATGTAATGTGGCACGAAGTGTAAATATTTAATAAGAAGGATATGTGACGCTCAGCTATTCTCAATGTTTAAAGATGCAATAAGTATAAATTGGTTGGAGGGAATCAGGATACTGAGGATTATATGTATTATACTCTATGGGATAATTGGGGTAGATAATGAGGATGGGGTAGAAGCAGGTAGTACATACACTGGATTAGTTAATGTCTACTTAATTTCTGTATTATTTTCAAATCAAGTTTTAGGTTGAAGATAAAGAATATCTTTTAAAAAGAAGAGGTTTTTTTTGGGGGGGGGGGCTAGGCAATGGAGTTAAGTGCCCAGGGTCACACAGCTAGTAAGTATTACATGTCTGAGGCTGAATTTGAACTCAGGTCCTCCTGACTCCAGAGCCAGTGCTCTATGCACTGCACAACCAAGCTGCCCCTGAGTATTTAATTTTTAGCTACAGCTAAACAAGGTTAGCCTTTCCTAGAGATATCAGGAGAAGCAATGAAGGTAGTATGGATAAGAAGGATCAAGCAGTACTTGGAATACAACTCCAACTATTGAAAATGTTTTTCAGAAGGACAGATGTGATGTCATATGCTCAGTATTGCCATTGTATTTACTCATTTAAAACTTAGAATGAGATTTTTATAATAAAATATGGGCAAATATCTTGTCACCCCACTTTAAATTATGGATGGCTGTTAAAAAAGCTGAATTTGGTAAGAAAATGATACAGAGAAAAAAAATCACTAAAGTAGGATTCTAGATGTGGGAGTGACCTCTTGTTTCTAAAATGTTCTTTGAGGAAGAAAAAGAGGAAAACAGAGATACATTTAACATTTTCCTCTCTCTAGAGACCTCATTACTCCCTAGCTTTCAGTATATGGGTTGAACTTATTTCTCTAAACTCCAGTAAAATGTGAGATCGTTGAGGGCAGTACTACATTATCCTTCTGTCTTTGGATCCATACCTCGAAATCTGTGTTAGATCTCTTTCATGTTTCTGGTGGTTCCTTATTTTATGTTTTGCCCAATTAATACCTTGAGAACCAGTCATGTCTAGGACTTTGATATCAGAGTACAGAAATGGTGGCTCCACTGTCCTCGGCATTTAAAAAAAGAATTTCTTTAAGGCAGTTTGATCCAAAAATCTTTCCATATATTTTATCTCTTGTCTATTGTCCATTAACCCTCTGACCTTAGTGTCACTCTTGAGTTTTCTGGAGCAATGCAATGCCTCAGCAGCTGCCATACTGGCAGCAAAATCCTTATGGCCATATGGGCACTCATGTAAGTTCTGGCTAAGCATCTCTTTCAGAAGGGACTCCCATTCAGGTCCAGTCTGTGCCTATGATGGAAATTTAACCCTGTTACCTAGCTAAAGCTGCTGTATGAAAAGTGAGTGCTTAAATAAACCATGATACGAATGTTTGAAGTAAATAAAATTGGCCAAGGAATTTTCAATTGCTCCTATTGATATATATTTATATGTATGTGTGTATGTTTGTATGTATTTGTATTATACATATATGTATATATATAATATATATATATGCTTATTTCTTACTTTTGCTTTTCCATAACAGCTATTTCTAGAAACACCCTTCCCCTCCTCCTCCCATCAAAACTGAACCCTCCCTAGGTAGGGTTGCTCTATCTGACAGCTTGTAAAAATATCATTTTTCATTAAAGATCAAGCCTAAGTGAAAGTCTCAGGATATTTTGAAGATTCAAATAGAGATCAGGTAGTGATTAGGATTAGAATTTGACAATTACAGGTAGCAGGGAGGAAACCACCAACGTGGAAAGTCTCAGATACAGAATCAGCCAGTCACAGTTTTGCCTTGGGCATGTCATTTCCTCCTTGTTACTTTTCACTATGCACACATGCCTGGTTGTCTAAGCCTGCTGGTCTAGCTCTGTAACATCCCTCTTGCATTTGCTCATTTTCTTTCCCAAATTCTTAAACAGGCTCTGGCTTCCTTACCCTTGCAACTTTTTTTTCATCCCCATTTCTGTTTTCAATATTGACCCACAGTCAATCCTAATGTTGTAGCCACAATTTTTTTTGACCACCTGCTATTTTGATTCTGTTACTCTTCTCTTAAAACCCTTGTAAGAACTTTCCATCACTTTTTGCATTAAGATGGGTATCTTTCTGATTCCTCTACTTGGAGCATCCTTCCCTCCCACCCATAGCCTGTCAAGTACCACTCCCTCCATGAAGCTTTTTTGATTCAGTGGAAATTAACTATGCCACTTCAGGGAACTATGGAGAAAAAAATAAATGCAGCATACAAAAAATACCCGCAAATTACATATCTGTACAATGTGCAACTCTTTAGTTTCAGATTGGTGACATTTTACAGTACATCGTGTCACACTCTAAGTGTCTAATTGCCCTTTAACTGTAGCCCGCCCATGCCAGTGTAGACTGATTTAGAATGTGAGCACTATAAAGCAAAGACTATCTAATTTGTTTTGATTAGTGCTTGGCACTTGTATGATGCATGATACTCTCAAGGACATTTAATAACTATCTTTCAAAGGTGATACTTCCTTAGTATGGGAAGATTCTTAAAGAAAAAAGGCATTATTGAGACATCCTAACATGGTAGCATTCCATTTGCTTTTGAGGTCATCTATATAAAAGAAATGGGAAAGAGCAAGGCAGCTGTATGCAGATGACAAGGAAAGTACAGAAATGGCCTGATTGTCTCCCTTCCTAAATCTATATATATTGCTTCTGTGCAACAGGGATTAAGTCCCATGGGTTTCTGCAAGTTGTTTCTGCCTTCCCAGCTGAGTGAATCTTTCACCTGAACATGTGAAGCAGGAAAAAAAACAGGACAAGAGCAGTTTTGGGATAGGAGGGGAACTGTTCAGTGCTATGCCCCATATTCTCCAACCCCCAAAAGATCAAGATATGAGCCCCCTTCATTCTTTAGTGCATTGGCCAGATGTTTGCTATTCTGTGTCCAGACAAAGAGAAGTCTGCATCTGTGGAATGAGGACATGTATCTCCAGCTGAGGCAAGCCAGTCAGAAAAGAAAAGACAAAAGAGATATGGGGACCAGAAAGGAAAATAGACTTCTATTTCATTAGGTAAGTGGAAAAAAATGACTCTTTTCCAAATTATGTGCTGGTGGGCACCAGTAAGGAAGTCAATGAAGAAGAGTTACTGATTATAGGAAGCAGTATAGTCTATTGGAGAAATTGCAGCTTTGAAGTTGTGGTATCAGGAGTGAATTTTACTGCTTGCCTACGTCATATTGACAAATAACTTCTCCTCCTTTGGTCTTGCATCATCATTTGGGGGAAAAAAGGTGGGGGGGGTAAACAAGATGATTTCTAGGATCCTTTCCATTCTAATTCTTAGGATACTATGTACAGGAATAAGGAAGTTCTGTTCCCATGATTGGTAGGTCTTCAAAGCTCTCCATTCCAAACCACCCCCCCCCCCCCAAGCTGCAAAATTGTTAATCCTAGAGCAGAGGACTGGCCATGTCACTCCATTACTCAAAAAGCTCCAGTGTCTCCCTACTGCTTCTAAGATTAAATATAAATTCCTTGATTTGCGTTTAAAGCCTTTGCAATTAGGCTCCAAATACTCTGGCACCTTCCCTCCCCATTCGTGCATTCTCTATTCCAGCAAACCTGGGCTTTTGTTGCTCCTTGCCTCTCATCTCTCATCTCCACATCTTTGCACAGGCTGTACCCGACATGTGGGATGCCGTTGCTCCTCACTTCTACCTTTTAGAACCTAAGTTCCTTTAAAAGCTCAGCTCAAGGGCCACTTCCAAGACAAGAGGCACCCCTAAGATTGCTTTGTATATATTTGACACTTCCATATGTAAAAATGGTTTACTATGATAGTACATGAAATTCTCTAGGGCAAGGACTGTTTTGTTACCACTTCTACAGCCCCAGAAATTAGTCCAGTGCCTGAAATGTAACAAGGGATTACTGCATAGTTGTGGAATGAGTAAAATGCCCCTGATGTCAAACTCAATTCCTCACTCTCACTAATCCCACGTATCTAATCTGTGGGCAAATCTTGTCATGGCTGTCTTCACAACATCTCCCATATACACATGCCCTTCTTTCCACACAGCTGGGACCCTATTTCAAACTCTTATCACCTCTCACACGGACTACTACAATAACCTTCTAATTGATCTCATTTTCTCAGGTTTCTCCTCACTACAGGACATCCTCCACTCAGATGCCAAAGTGATTTTTCGAAAGCACCAGTCTGACATACTCAATAAATTCCAGTGGCTCAATGTTATACCCAGAATCAAATGAAAATTTCTCTGTTAAGCATTTAAAGCTCCTGATAACTAGTCCCCTTCCTCTATTTCCAGGCATCTTATATTTTACCATCCTTTACTTGATTAATAGGGGCAACTTAGTGCACAGTGGATAGAGTGTTGGGTCTGAAGTGAGGAAGACTTCGTCTTCCTGAGTTCAAATCTGGCTTCAGATATTTACTAGTTATGTGACCCTAGGAGAGTCATTTAATCCTGTTTACCTTAGTTTCCTCATCTGTAAAATGAAGTGGAGGAGGAAATACCTCTCTCAGTATTTCTGCCAAGAAAACTCCAAATGGGTCAGGAAGAGTCAGACTGAAACAACTGAAGAACAGCAATTTGATGAACAATCCAAATATACTGGCCTTCCTGTTGTTCCTCCATCACAGCACTCCCATCTTTCTTCTCAGTGCTTTAGCATTACCTGTTTCCCTTACCCAGAATGCTCTCCTTTCTTATCTCCACCTCTCATTTTCTCTGGATTCCTTCAAAACTCAGCTCAAACCCCACCTCATGACAGATGCCTTAACTATTTTCCCTTCCACCCCCTCCCATTTCTCCTTGACTCCTATTGTCTTTCCCATGAGATGTCCTTCTACCTACTCTGTCTATCTTGTATATCCCTTGTTATTTTTTACATTGTTTTCCCCATTTATAATGTGATCTCCTCGAAGAACAATTTTTTTTTACGTTTCCTTCCATCCTCAACATTTAGCACACTGTCTGACACACAGCAAATACTTAATAAATGCTTGTTGACTGAATGACTCTTACACCTTTCTCTTTTAATTTTGATGCTCCAGGTATACCACTGTGCTCCTTTATTTTATTAAATACCTACAGGGTATAAAACAATGTTTTAGATATGTACAAATCTGATTACCATGATGTGGTCTCTGGCAACCAGTACTCCAGTTACAGGTGAAACACACTTTAAATAAATATAAATTCAGTGTATGAAAATTTGGTTTACACAGTAAATGATTTACTGGGCACAAATTCCCTTTGTTTAAAACCATAGTGTTTTTTTTTAAATGACAAGTTGTAGTGTACCTAACCTATGATTTTACTGACAAAAAAAATATGCTCACAACAAGAATGACAAACCACAATAGCTAAGGTCCTGAGATACACATATATTTTAGGAATGAATTTATAGTGCAAAGTAGTGATTCTCAAACTTGGTTTTTTTTTTGTTTTTGTTTTTGTTTTTGCTCATGGCACAGTATTTTTGACTGTGAGGAATCACAGTACCCTTAATATTTAAGTTAGTAACACTATTGGAGAGCCTGGCTTGCATATACACAATTTCTTTTCATCAAGAACAGCCATTTTTATTGAATTCATTGCAAGTTTGAGGTCTGATGTGTCATGAAGTTAGTTCTTTCATGTAATAGACATATTGTGTTTAGTTTTGTAAATATTATAGTTATTGCACTATATATCCTGGATAAGTAAAATTTAAACATTAAATAATTTATTAATTTTCTTTTTTCAACAATAACAATCAAAATTTTATGTCATACCCAGTGAAACTCAAAGAACACACTTTGAGATCTTTTGGTATGAACTGAAAAGTAGAAAGTAGATATGATCAATAAATATAAACACGAGTAACCACTCATCTTGGGCAATACAAGGTCACATTTAGTTGTTTGTTTATTTGTTTGTTTTTTTGAGGCAATCAGGATTAAGTGACTCACCCAGGGTCACACAGCTATCAAGTGTCTGAGACCAGTTTTGAACTCAGGGCCAATGCTCTATCCACTGCACCACCTAGCTGCCACTTACATTTAGCATTTAAATATGCTTTGTTTCATCGAGTAGGGACATTGTGTCATTGCTGTATTGGTTAGCAGGCAGGGCCGTCATTTACTCACACCTGTCCCTCCCAGCATAGGCAATCTTCCCCTTGTGTCTGACATTCTCTCCTGCCAATGGTTTTTCTCAAAAACTAGACCTGGCAAAGAAGGCCCCACCATTGCCTCTTCCCCAATGCGAGGATAGCGCATTAGGTAGCCAAGACTGCTGACTCATGGTCAAACAGGGGTTCTTAAATTCTGTTTACAGTCAGTCTTCAAGGGGTCTGTGAACTTGAATGGGGAAAAATGATATTTATTCTTATTAACCTCTAAATTAATGATTTAAAATGAAATTTAGCATTTTCTTCATTGTTTAAAAACCATTATTCTGAGAAGGGGTCCAAAGACTTCAAAAGACTGCAAATGGGATTCATGACACAAGAAGCAACAGCGACCTTAGAGGCATTCTACTGTAAATATCCTCTTTCTGTCCTGGGAAGTTATAAATTGACTCTATAAATGTCTTCTCTAGACTAGAACTTCTAACCACTCCCACTCCCTGGACCAAGACCACTATTGCCTCCTCTTAGCTATGAGACTAAAGGAAGAAAGGAGGAAAATGAAGAATTACCAGCTTCTATTTTAGGAATCCTAACTTGATTTAGGAATGCAGCATCTTCCCTTGCATGATTTGATCATATTAACTTAGCCTTTGTATGCCCAGGTCATCACAATAGCTGCTCCATCCTTCCGCCTCTTCCCTCATCTCTCCCTCATGACTTCCCCTCTCTAGGTCTCTTTTCTTCAACTCCTGTATGGCTTTTCCACCCCACATTTCCTTAGAATGAGAAGGCTAGCTTGTCAGTTAAAATCTGGTCCAGCCATTCCAAGGTCAGAGCTGAACTCCCTGGGAATCAAGAGATTTCTGTTGGACCAGCAACAAATTTATATTGAGGGTCCTAATCTCTTTGGAGACTCTTGAGAAGGCATGGCCAACACAGCGTTATACACATATTGCTGTTTTTGTCACAACTGTTAGTCATTAAAAATATAACTTTGGTTTATTGGGAGAGTAAGCAAATATTAACATTGTCTTCAATTTCTTTAGCTCAATGGATACCTTAGAGGCAGCTGGGTACAGTGGATAGAACTTTGGACATGGAGTCAGGAAGACCTTACTTGAAATCTAGCTTCAGATATTTAATTAGCTGTGTGTTCCTGGGCAAATCTTTCTCAGTTTCCTTAGCTCTAAAATAGGGATAATGATAGCATTTACCTTTTATGGCTGCTGTGAAGCTAAAATGATGTAATATTTGTAAAGTGTGTTGCAAACTTTAAAGCGTGACGCATATGATACTGATAACTTTTTATGTCTTAACTTGTCAGGTATGTTTTACAGGGTATCCTTTTTTTCCAGATATTGTTAGACGGGCTTTGAGATCCTTTCCATTTCTGATATTATGCGATTTTGTAATTCCCTCTTTTATTTAGATTTTATTATATATTTGAATTGAAGCTCTGTGTGTGTGTGTGTGTGTGAGATCCTGTTGTATTTCTGGAAGGATGATTATATTGGGGCTGGTTGGAAGTTTACAGTCTTTCTTAGCACCTTGTTATTTCATGTCCCCATATATAATGTGCATTTTGTTTGTTTCTTGAGAAATGTACTGATGTTTCCCTGTAATGAACACACTAGAAATAGACCTTTAATAGGCTTTGCATAATTGTGCCAGGTGTTCGTGTTTCTGTCTTCAGGCCACGTTGTAAGATCCACCTGTTTGAAATGGCAGGCACTCATCTGCGCCCCTTGACTGTAAATGGGAATTCTGTAACTGCTGTCTTGGATATCAGATGTAATGTTTGTGAAACAATTGAGGGGTTCAAAAATGAAATCAGTGGAAAAAAGATTAAATATTCACACAATTAATATTTCCATAAAGAAAAACATTTCAGTTTAATGAAGCCCCATCTAAATGGGGAGGAAAATGCTCAGACAGATCTCAGGCAAACTATTATTGAGTCATGTCTCCTCCATTCTTGTATATAATAAGTTTACAATAATTAAAATGTTAGACCTTGTGTTTACCCCTGTTAAATTTTATCTTATTAGATGCAGCATTTGTTATCCACTTTGACATAGCCCTGACAAGTGGTCATTCAGATTTCCCTTGAAAATCTCTAGTGAAGGGGAACCTAATTATCTCCTGAGGCAGCTTATTGCATTGATGGATAGCTGAAATTGTTTCGGTGCTTTTTTTTTCTTTTTTTCGTCTTTTTTTTTTTTTTTGGTGGCGATCAGGGTTAAATGACTTGCCCAAGGTCACGCAGCTAGTAAGTGTCTGAGGCTGGATTGGAATTTAGGTCCTTCCTGACTCCAGGACCAGTGTTCTATACACTGCACCACAAAGTTGCCCCTGTCCTTCAATACTTTAACATTTATTTGTGTAGCTATTTGAAAATAGATTTTATTGACATCTTTTATTTATTGACATCTATGTTTCCCCATCTTCTTCCTCTCCCATCCTTCCAGAGAACCATCACTTTTAACAAAGATTTGTTTAAAAAAAATGAGAGAGATAAAAAGAAAACAAGATAAGCAAAACCATCTACACGTAGAAAAAAATCTGATGTTATGCGCAATGTTCTGTGCCCATGCATGCCCATTTCTGTAAAGGAATGGGGGTAGTATAAGATGTCTCTTCGTGTCCCTTCTTTGGGTCTAAGTTTAGTTTTTATAATTTTGCAACATTTAGTTTTGATTGTTTTCTAGTTGCTGTTCTTTCCATTCATTATGTGTATTGTTTTCCTGGCTCTGCTAACTTCACTTTCATCAATTCAAATAAGTCTCTCCATGTTTCTTTTGTCTATCATGCTCATAATTTCTTAAAGAATTTTAACCTTCATGCTCTGTTGCATCCATATTTCACAATTTGTTTAACCATTATCTGCTCACTGGATATCTGCTTTGTTTCTAGTTCTTTGCTACCTTAAAAAGTGATGATATAATTATTTTGGTGTATATGGGACTTTCCTTTTTGTTAATGACCTCTTCAGGGTATGAATTTAGTGGAGGAAACTCTGGCTCAAAGGACATGGACATCTTAATCATCTTTGTTGCATCATTCCAAATTGCTTTCCAACAATGGAAAACATCTATTATTCTTGATTTCTACCTTTAAGGCCAATGTAAACAACTGTAATACATGTAACAATGTAAACAACAATGTAAACACAATAGTGCCTCAAATGCTTGAAAATATCTATCAAATCCCCATTATATCTTTTCATCTTCAGGATAAACATACCCATTTCTTTCAACTACTTCTTATATGTCACATAGTGACCCTTAGCAATTCCATTTTCTCTTCTCTGGATTCTCTCCCATTTATCAGTGTTTTTACTGGAAACTAGTGTTCAGAACTGGAAACAATATCCCAGATGTGGTCTGATCAGGACCAGACACAAAAGGATGATCACTTCCATAGATATAGACTCTATACCTCCTCAAAATAAACCTGGTTTGCATTAGCTTTCTTGGCTCTCATATATCACATTGCTGACTCATATCAACCTTATAATATATCGAAAACTTTAGGCATTTTTCATGTTAGTCAGTCAGACAACTAGCATTTGTTAAGTGCCTACTATGTGTCAGGCACTGTGCTATATATAAAGAAAGGTAAAAAGACAGTTCCGGCTCTCAAGAAATTAATAATCTAATAGGGAAGACAACATTCGTGGAGGGGGAGGGGGAAATTATGTACAAACAAGCTATATAGGGTAAGGTGGACACAATCATCCGAAGGAAGGCATTAAGGGAGATCTGGAAAGGCTTCTTGCAAAAAATTGGACCTTAGCTGGGGTTTAAAGGAATTCAGAGATGTCAGGAAACTGAGATGAGAAGAGAGAGAGTTCCAGAAGGGGAGGACAGCCAGTGAATATGAATCCTAACTATATACCTTTAAGTTAGTGAAGATTTTTTTTAAAAACCAAGGGAAAGATTTTATATTTGTTCATATTAAATTTCATCCAATTAGATTAGTCTCATGTTCCAACCTGTCAAGGTCTTTGTGGGTTATGAGTTTGACATCCATTCTCTTAGCTACTTCTTCCAGCCTCATTATTATTATTTTGTTATTTTTTTTTTATTATCTGTAAATTTGATAGACATGCCATCTAGGCCTTTATAGGCCTATGAAGGCCTATAAAAATGTTTTTGATTATAATATGTTATAGAAATGCTTGTTTTATTCCATTAATTAAAATTTTTAAAAAAGATGTGAAAAAATTATTATTCACTACAGAGTAAAGCCTGGATCACTGGGAGCATTCTCTTAAAGACTCCTACTAACTAGACATTGAGCCATGAATGATTACTCTTTTGGTAACCAGCTATTTAACCAGTATTACTTAATTTTGTCCATACCTAGAAAACATCTCTCCATCTTTTCCATGAGAAAAATTTGAGAGACTTTGTCAAATATTTAGCTAAAATCTTTACCAAGTATATTAAGCATGTAAAAAAGGAAATTATATTAGTCTAAGAGAGGCTTGTTTTTGAAGATGCTATGCTATTTATGATTGTGATTTTTTTTAATCTCTATGGTCCCTAACAGTCCTCTTAAGACTATCTACTATAATATTTTGAGGAGCTGATGGTAAGCTCTCTCACTTACAGTTTTTAAAGATCCATTCCAAATTTTTTTGGATAATTACACAACATTTCTCCATCTCCAATGCTGTAGCCGTCTCTCATTCTCCAACCAAAAAGGAGAATAGTTGCTTTTTAGGCGTCACCCTGTCCATTTTCTGTAAAGCTCTTCTGAATAACCTTGATCCTTTAAAATTTCTACTTTGGAGCATCATGAGTTTGCGCTGGCAACTTTAGCTACAACAGCAATTGACTGGTTAGAGTGGGAGTAAATCAAGTCACACGTGAAGGAAGATAAAACTGTTGTACAGAGAATTAGAATCACAGATATACTTAGAAGTAGCTGTGTGCTATTTAGGAAAGCAGGATGGGCAGATATGGCTAAGAGATATATTAAAGCAGAGAGAAGTTATGACTAGGGGAGTTAGACTGGAAGTGATCTGTTTGCAAGGGTGCTCAGAAGAAAAATATTTTAGTGGGAAGATTTATTGAATTCTTTGCTTTAAGTTTTACTGAGATAGACCTTGAGGCTATTCTGACTCTCAAATTTTATCCCCTGCAACAGGCATGTCAGAAGTTTTAGAACAATTACTGGTAAAAGTCCCAGATGTTCTAGAACTAATTGACAAATTGGATATGAATAAATCATTGAGACCAGATGGCATTCATCCAAGAATTCAAAAGAAAATCAAGGGTAAAATTGTGGAACTATTAACCAAAACATAAACTTGTGTTAAATAGCTACTTTTGCCGGAGAACTGTGGAATTGTCAGTATGATGACACATTGCCTATGGAAAGGTACTAGGTAAGATGGTGAGAACCTATAGACCCTGAATTCATACATCTCTACTTGGTAGAATCTATAAGGAGAATTCTATAAATGGTAGGATAAACAAAAGATTAAACAAGTATAAGGCAATTTGATTTCTATAAGGGAAAAATCTTGGCTAACTTATTAGAAATTTTTGAGGGAAGAAATAAAACTTTAGAGAAAGCATATTGATAAGGAGTAGAATTTCATGTCAAAAACGGGGTGGGGGAGGGAATTAAACACTTATGAGTTTGGCAGTAGTATTTTCTTCTGAAAAAGAAAGTTTAGAACCAGAAAACTAATGATAGGATGTATGGTCATTTTCTTTACCTAGAGATGCGTTATTAGTGAACTTTACCTGCTATCATTTCTTAGACCTTAGTTAATGTTATTATATATAATACAGAAGAGGAACTATTTCATGAAGTCTCAAAATTTATATGAAATTTTTATGGGAAATGAGAATGTGAACTCCTTTAGGGAAGGAACTGTTTTTTTGTTTTTAATCTTTTTTTCTTTCTTTTTATTCCTAGCATTTAGCCTAGTGCCTGAAACATAGTAAGTACTGAATAAATGCTTATGGACTGCTGTTGACTCAGTGATTATTGTTATTATTCAGTGGTTTTCAGTCTTGTCCAACTCTACATGGCTCATTTTTTTTTTTTTTGCAAAGATACTGGTGTGGTTTGCCATTTCCTCTTCCGGCTCACTTTACAGATGAGGAAACAGAGGCAAATAGGGTTAAGTGCCTTGCTCAGAGTCCCACAGTTACTGAATTCCTAAGGACAGATTTGAATTCATGAAGATGAGTCTTCCTGATTCCAAGCCCAATGCACTATCCACTTCACCACCTGACTGCAACTCAATGGTTATAAGAGTGCTAAATCCCAGAATGAGCTGAGAATTGCAGAGAAGACTAAAAACTGCAAAAATCCATATTCAGGACAAGAGACTGCAAAGGACTGTTGTTCAAGATGAATGTGATGATGATAATTGACAAGAGAGGAAAGAGAGTTACTTAACCCTAATTTTATTTCAGCTCTATCAAGAAGAATAAACTTCAGCTTGAGAAAGAGAGAATAAAAGTACTTGAAAGGAAATTGAACCCAAAAAAGATGGTAAGAAAGCTCCTTGCACCCTCAATGAGTTCAAATTCACCAAACCTGGAAAAACTGCACTCCAGAATTGGGAAGATACAATAACAACAACAGCAGCTACTTCAGTACTTGGCCTGTCTTGCTTTTAGTCATTTCTCCATACAGCCATTGTTCTAGTTCAAGCCCTTATCACTTCTTATCTGGGCTTGCTGGGTTTTGTTTGTTGAGATGCTGTTGGAGAGAAAGCTTTGAAGAAGTGTGGGGAAAGGGAGTGGCACTGTAGAAATGGAGAGACAATTTCCCTCCCTGATTTTCAAAAAAAGTAAGAAGATTCAGTCTTCAAGCTTTAAGACAATGAGTTTGATTTTTTTCCTTGAAAAAATAATATACAATGCATCATTAAAGGGAAAGTTTGTTAATATTTTGTAAAGAGGAGAAGTGATCTTTAAGAGTCAGTATAGCTTTATCAAGAATAGGTTATGTCAGTCCCACTTCTTATCTTTTTTCATCAGGTCTTCTAGAAATCAAAGGGATTCCTAAGATGTATCATACATAGGTTTCAGCAAATTAATTAAAAAATATTTTATGCCATCTTTGTGAACAAAATACATAGATGGGATAAATAATGGTTCAGTTAGGTAGAATCAGATCTGGTTGAATGAAAACTCAGCCAGTTAATAGATCAAAGTCAATTTGGAAGGGGGATACCTAGAGAAGTAGTTCCCAATGATCTGTCCTGAACTATTTAACTTCTCTATCAATGACTTCTATGACATCATAAGTAGTATGTTTATCAAATTTGCAAATCTAAAGTTGGGAGATAAGGGAGATGTCAGGGTTCAAAAAGATCTGAACAAGCTAGAAGGATAATCTAACTCTTACATGATGAAACTTAATAGGGATAAATGTTAGGTCTTTTGTTTCATGAGCTTATAATTGAACAGGAAGAAAACAGATTGAATTGGATTTTGGAAATTGTGTAGCACTTTAAATTATATCAAATTTCTCCCTGACATAAATACTACTTTAAAATCATCAATATCATTCCAATTATGCCGCATGGCTGCAAATCATGGAACACTTTGATTTCCCAAGAATCAAAATTATGGGTGACCCAAATGATAGTGAAAAGATACACAGCAACTTAAGTAGGCCACAGTATGTTACAATGAAGGCTTAAGTACAAGAAGTATTATGAATGATATCATCTGGGAAGTATATGATTGAAAAATTATGTGTTTGTTGTACTGAGAGAAACGGATAGCGGAGAGACAGTCTAAGTGTTGCATTGTTATGGAGAGAACATTTAAAAATTTGGAGGAAGGCCTTCAGAGCATTGAGTAGATTTTCCATGAAGAATTTATGAAAAAAGAGAATTTATGGAAAGATATGTATAACAATCTCTTTGCCAATCATTAAGCATGTATTAAGTGTCTATGTCTTACTCTGTGTTGAGCACTGTGCTAAGGGCCGGGAATACTTTAAAAAAAGGTAAAACAACTCCTGCCCCTCAAAAGATTACATTTTAATGGGGAAGACAACATGAAAATAGTTAAGTGCATACAGGATGTGTGTACATGTGTGCATATGTGTATTTGCATCTGTATGTCTATATGTATATGTAGATATATGTATGTGTATATCTATGTTTGTGTTTGCATGTCCAAATGTATCTGTCTACATATATACTTATACATGTAGATGTACAGACACGTATATTATATATAAATATATACACTTTTGCGTGTGTGTGTGTGCGTGTATACTTAGATATACTAGCATTTGAACAAGGAAGAGTCTGCTATAGAAGGTGGGATTACAGTTGACTTTTGAAGGAAGCCAGGGAAAACAACAGTTGGAGGTGAGGAGGGAGAGCTTTCCAGTAATGTAAGATCACCAATGGAAAGGCATACAGAAGAAAGTTTGTGTGTAAGGAACAACAAATAGATTATTATAGCTGGATCATAGAGAGCGTGGAGGGAACAAATTATAAGAAGACTGGAAAGGTAGGAAAAGTCAAGGATATGAAGAAATTTAAATGCCAAAGAGATGATTTTATATGTTTAATCCTAGAGGTAGTGGAAAGATATTGGAACCCACTGAGCATGGGAAGGTGAGTCAGGCCTAAACTTTAGAAAAATCATGTTGACAGCTGAGTGGATAATGGTTTGTAATAGAGACTTGAGACAGAGGTAGCATCTGGAATGCTATTTTAATAGTCCAAGTGAGAAGTAATAAGTGTCTAGAAAAGAACAATAGCTGTGTAAGGGAGAAGAAGAGAAAGTATATAATGTATGGAGGTAGACATGATGAAACTTGGTAACAGATTGGATATGACGAATGAAAGAGTGAAGAATCACGCATGACATGAAGATTGTGAGATTTGGTGACTGGAGGATAGTGGTGTCCTCAATAGTGATAGGATGAGAAGATACAAATACATTGTAATCTTTACCATTGAAGGAAATACCCATACCAGTGAGGCCATCCACTAAAATATGAATGTGAATATAGAAAACTAGTTGTAAAACTACAGGAGAGCTGAGGAGTTGGGCCATAGCTTTTGTGAAAATCATTTGAAGGTTTTAGTGGACAATAAACTCAATGTGACTGTATTTTCCTATATTTTCAACTGTCTATTGAATTCTGATTTCACAACATCAACTCAATTTAATTCAAGTCAACAAACATTTATCAAGCACACACTTTATGCAAGGCATCGTGCTGGGTGTTAAAAATATGAAGAGTTGTGACAAAGACCCTTATCTCAGAGATTGTAATCTAACAGATGGAATAAATCAGGAACTCCCTACTGATGGATCCTTCTGGAGTTCAGAAGTCTACGGAGTTTGGATCTGCCAAGATCTCTCTGCAGGAGAAATCTTTTCCCTCAGTGATAATGCCATAGGTGATATGCTCATGGATGGTGGGAAAAGGTTGATGTTGACACTGACTTCGAAAATAGTCCTGACCCAATAGAGGTCAATCATCTCCTGGTCAAGTCGTTGCTCAATGACAATCTCTAGTACTGTCTTAAGTACAGATCATAAGTGGAAAAGGGGATAACCATGGAGAACAGAATCCTGTCTTGCTTGGTGGAATGCCCCATTTGTTGCTAGTGTCATGAATGAGGACCATTCAGTTTGCTCATATAACATTGGCTCCCATCTCATATCCCAGGTTTAGATCATTATTATCTCCTCTTCTATATTGACTCTCCTTCCCTTCCTTCATTACCATAATTTTATCAGCATACTACATTTGAAACTTTGTTTCTATTATTTTTTACTCTTCTTTCTCCTTCATCCCAATCAGCCCACAAATCCTTGTTTTGAAATACCCTTATATTTGTTAACTTTTCCAAGTTCCTTTTCCACTATCCTTGTTTATTCTTTCATCTCATGAATGAATTACCAAAATTAGACTCTTAGCTCTTACTTTTAACTTTTTTTCCTTGAATCTATACTATTTATTAGGTGATCTCATCAGCTTCCATTGATTCAACTATCATCTCTATATAGATTATTCTCAGACTTATTTGTCTAGCCCTAACCTCTCTACTAACCTACAGTCTCAAATCTCCAATTGCCTACCTCAAACTGGATATCCAAAAGACATCTTAAGCTCAGCAAATTCAGAACTGTAATTATTATTCTCCACCCCCCCCACCCCCGCTTAAACTCTCTCCTTTTCCAAACTTCCAAACTACTGTTGAGGACACTGCCATCCTCCCAGTTCCCCAAGCTCACAATGTAGTTGTTATCCTTCATCCTTCACTCTCTTCCAACCCCTATATCCAGTCTGTTGCCAAGGCTTATAACTGTAATCATCACAAAATCTCTTATATACCCCTCTTCTCTCCTCTGATACTGCCACCACTTTGATGTAGGCCTTCATCATCTCATGCTTGGACTATTGCAATATCTTACTGATTGGTCTCCCCTTCCTAAGTCTCTTCCCACTCCAATCCATTTTCCTTTTAACTGACAAATTGATCTTCCAAAAGCACAAGTCTGATCTTTTCACCCTCCCCACACCCATTCAATAAACTCCATTGTCTCCCAATTCCTTTTAGGATGAAATATAAAATCTTGTGTGGGGCTTTTAAAGTTCTCCATAACCTGGCTCCTTCTTACCTTTCTAGTCTTCTTACTAATTAATCAGGCCTCATTTTACCTCTACCAATTTTATTTTCTACTGTTCCTCGATATGAACCCTCTACTCTAAGCAAGCAGGATCTATCACTTCATCCCAAACGTGCCATGTTCTTTCCCTGTTGAGCATCTTTGCTTATGATGGTTCCTCTTCTAGAAGACACCCTTCCTCCCTTTTCACTTATGAAGTCTTTTCTAACTCACTGTTGATTTCATTTCTATGAACTTTTATTACCTATTCAATTCAATTTAAGGAGCATTTATTAAGTTCCTTTTGTGTACTTGACATTAGGTTACAGAGACATAAAATCATACATTAAGTCCACATAAAATCGGTAGCACCCCATTTCTCTTATTGTTTCATACCTATCAGTTTTGTGTCTATAAAGAGATTGTTGTAAAGTTTAAAGGGCAGGAACTTCATCATATACTTTATATCCTCTTACCCTTAAGGCCCAGATCCTAACTCAGTAATTGACACATAGTGGCACTTAATAAATACATGTGAATGAATGACTTTTAATGTAACCTTCTGCAATGTCATTTCTACCATCCATAGCTCCCACAAACTGAATCTTCATCTGGTGGGCTATTCATTGGGTTTGTATTATTGCATTTTTTCCAATGAATAACTTTTTAAAAATTCAATTCATTATTTCTTTCTACTGTAAACATAAAAATGGAATACAATGATTCTAAGAATTTCTTCTGGAAGTACATAATTTTGCTATCACAGATTAAGTATGCTAATCCTCATCTAGATCAATTCTGCAACTGATCTGTGAGCTATAACATGGAAGAAATTAATTGAATGCAATAAAAAGGAAATACTAAATTTTTAAATGCTATATTCCTGTCCTATTTCCCAAACATTTTATAACATCAAAGCATTTTACTAAGGAACATTGTTGAGTAAATAGAATATTAACTGCTCACCTGCTGATAAATGTTTTTGCTTAAATTTTCCATTTTATGTATTGAATACATATACATATAATTGTGTATTGGGGATCCAATTATAGAGCTAATATAATGGTCAAGGTAGGGCATCCTTTTAGGGAATCCCAAAGTAATTTAAATTTCTTAAGTAGAGTCTAAATTTTCTTAGATTGCAAAAATATTTCAAATTTATCCATTTAATTATATTTGTATGAAATTCTATTCGTTGCCATGCTTCAAAAAAGGTTGCAGACAAACATTAGCATCAACCAGATATGTGCTAACAAATTCATATAGAGAATTATTGGTAATTATCCATATAATTAAGTCCAACTAAGTGTTTTCCCCCTGAAACACAATGATAATTGAAAAAGAAAGGATGCTTTTTTCTTGAATTATTTAAATATTGGCCTAAATTATCCACTTTAAATAGCCACTATAAACTTTGTTCACAGATTTGTCTATGTATCTACAACATACCTTTCTGGTCTTTCTTTCTTTCTTTCTTTCTTTCTTTCTTTCTTTCTTTCTTTCTTTCTTTCTTTCTTTCTTTCTTTCTTTCTTTCTTTCTTTCTTTCTTTCTTTCTTTCTTTCTTTCCAGTACTCTACTTTGTATGCTCTATGTTCTAGTCTAGACTAACTTGACTGCTAACTGTCTCTAATCTTATTCTACCACCTCTAGCCTCTGGATATTCATAGAGGCCATCCTCCAAACTTGGAATTCCCCTGCTCTTGAACATCACCTGTTGAATTCTTTCCTTCCTTCAAGGCCCAATTCAGGTGCCACCCCTTCATGAACCCTTCCCTGGTCCCTCCATTTGAAAGATCTCTCCTCCCTTAAATCTTTCAAAGTCCTCTTTTAGGACCCTCTTTTAGAATCTTCCCCCATGTTCCTATTATATTCTATCTTTTACATACTTATCTGTGTGAACATCTCACCCCTAATAATAATAATAATAATTCATATTTACATGGTATCTTAAGACTTGCAAAGCATTTCACATATATCATCTCATTTGATCTTCACAATAATGTTGTAAGACAAATACTATTATTTCCCCATTTTACAGATGAAGAAGCTGACATTCAAAAAGAGACTGTCAGAAGTAATTTGTTCAGTCACAGAGTTTGTGTGAGTCAGGATTTAAACCCAGGTCTTCCTGACTTTAAGTGCTGTGCTATATTCAGTTCACCAGCAAATTTAGGCTGCCGAAGGCAGAGACTGTACCATTTATCACTTCTGTATTTCCAATATCTAATATAGTTTGTTGCACATGATAGGTCCTTATGTTTTGCTGAATGAAATAAAAGATGATAACAAAGAATTATCTAGTGTCTGTTGGTCTGCAGATTCATTCTCACCTTTTGTTTTAAAAATAGACCTTGGTTTCAAGGCTATGGGGCATGCAGGCTTTTGCTGTATTCAGTGGGATGCTTCATTTCATCACATCTCCTAGTTGGCTGTCATAACAAGTCTAGGTCATAGACAAGAGTCTCTGATCATCTGTCACTGAGTCACTCCTGTTGTTTTTTTTTTTTTTTAAATCAGAGAGGATATGACTAATAGTAATTCCCAGTAGTGCAAGGGTGGCTAGAGAGGCCATCAGTCCCTTCTATACTGTGCTCATCTGAGACTATTCTTTTATTTGTGGCTGCAGTTACTGACTCCAGAGTCTGACAATGTTAAAACTGGGCCATTTAGGTCAGTAAGCTAACTATATCTGAAATTGTGTCCACCAGAATCAGTACAGTTCAAAGTTAGGAGCAGCACTTAGAAATGCTAATTTTTCCACTCCCATAGTACGGTGGTGACTATTCCAGCCCCCACTACCTGAAAGTCAAGTACATTACATTTCACCCCTGTCCCAGGGTTCTCAGGTACCCTGATTCCCAAATACCCTTAAAGGTGGTTCCAATCTCTGCCATTGGCTCAAACCCACACAAGTTGTCTTCCAATATTGAGTCCAAGCACTCCAGTTCCATTTAATCATTTAACACTCAGACTAGCTTTAAAGATAGAGTAAGAAAAAACATAAAAACAATTTCCCCTTCAGCACCTGGGAAGGCACACCTACCATCCCCACCCCCAAACATACATGACCTCAGTCTCTGGGAAAGGGAGGGAAATTAGGTTTACTGCTTAGCTTAGCTCATACATAACATTAGTCACACCAAGTTCCAAATCCAAAGCTCCACCTTGACTAGCATCCTGAGATTCTGGTTTTTTAGGTCTTCCCTGCTGGGTTGGCAGTAACATCTAGTGTGGAATGCCACTCTCTAAGGTCATCATGGCTTGAGCTTCCAGTTGAGAACTTCACTTCCTGGACATCCAACTTAAAAGAACAAATGAAATGAGGCCAAAATTCCAAGTTCATTTCTAAGGTTCACAGGGCCTAATAGAAGGGGGTACAGGGGCCTTCACCTGCCCAGCTTACGACATGGTGCTCCAAGGAAGGGAGATGTGGTTGCTGAAGGAAGTCTTTTTCAGGTAAAGGTTGGATTAGCTGGCTACTGAAGTCCCTTCCAACGCTAAACTTTCATCATTTTTCTTAGGAAGACTGCATGAGGAGAACTTGAACAACCCAAGATAAAAAGGGACCATTGTGATAACTTTCCTCAGAGCAACAACCTGCCTTGGCTGCTATTCTGACTGACTTTGCCCATTGACTGAGCCTATTGACTCAGCTTCCTTTGGCCCCTGTTCTAAGAAGACCTCAGCTTGGCTTGACCGTTGCTCATAATTGAATCTAGCACCAATCCTGCCAATATGTTGTAATGCAGAGAACAGCAGATCTGAAATCAGAAGACCTGAGTTTGAACCCTGACTCTGTCACTACTTAAGTTAATTTTGTGATATTTCATTTCTGTGGATCTTAGTTTCCTCATCTAGAAAATGAGGGAATTGGACTAAATGTTCTCTAAGGTCCCTTCTACCTCTAAATCCTACAATCTTGCCGTATCAAAATCTCCTTCTGATTTTTCTCTCCATTAAATTCCTGTCACTCATGCTCCCACCAACTTGCTTAAGGGCAGACATACAATTTGCTGTAGCCACATAGCTCTGGCCTGAGGATCTTGGTTTGCACAGGTGATCTACCAACCTTGATGGCAATGTACCTGCAGACTGGTTCACTGGTCCATGATACTTTTATTTCTCAGAAGTCTCATAACTGTGTTTTGCTTCCTCACTAGGGTATTTTTTAAATAGGCTTTATGTATCATTGTCTGACCTCCCCGCTATTTGATGATGGGAAGACTTGTGAAGACAATATCATACAGGAAGGACATTAGCCATATACCAGCCTTGGCCTTGACCGTGGATTTTCATTTTATTTGTTCTTTGTTTGTTCTGTACTTTGAGCTTGGATATAATTGTCCCTTTTCTCTTCTCCCTTTCTCTTTTCAGTTATTGGTCATCCAATTAAACAAACTGTTGTTATAGCCTGCTGGTTGGTCTCTTGTCTCAACTCTCTTCCCAAGGAGTCAAATTGATCTTCCTAAAGTGCAAGTAAGACCACATCATCCCCTATTCAATCAACTCCAATGGCTTCCTATTATCTCCAGGACTAAATAGACAATCTGCTGGCTTTTAAGGCCCTTCATAACCTGGTACCTTCCTATCTTTCTAGTATTCTTACACCTTACTCCCCTCCATTTACTCTTCAATGAAGTGACACTGATCTCCTTGCCAGTCCACTCTTAGGGGTCTAGAGATGTGTTTCTAGACTTGAGGCATTTTTACTGGTTGTCTCCTAATCCTGGAACACTCTATCTTCTTATCTTTACTTCCTAACTTCCTTCAAGTCTCAAATAAAATCCACCTTCTGCAAAGAAGCCTTTCCCAATCCTCCTTAGTGTCTTCCCTCTGAGACTACCCCCAATTTATATATATGTACATATACATATGTGTGTATGCATATATATATATCTAGTGTATGTATAATACACATATGTATATGTATGCATGTGTTGTCTCAATCAAACTGAGATCTGGGAAAGCCCTTAGCTTAAAAAGGCCAAAGTCTCCTACTACATCTGGGGCCATCTCTAGTTGTCCTGATCTATCTCTTGCCACTGGACCCAGATTCTGGAGAAGAGAATGAGGCTGGTAACTTTGCACAGCCCTCCCTCATTTAAATCCAGTTCACTTGCAAATCATGGCATCACCTTCCTGATGATGTGTATATATATATATATATATATATATATAAATAATATACATATAAATGCAATATACACATATATAATATACATATATAATATACATAAACACATATATAAAATTCACACACGCAAATATAAAATACACACATATGTATGTATATACACACATATACACAGTTGTTATCATGTTTTTACCCATTAGACTGTGAGCTCCTTGAGAATGGGGACTGTCGTTTGCTTTTCTTTGTGTCTCCTTTGCTTAGTACACTAACTAACAGAGTAGGTGCTTAATAAATGCTTGTTGACTAACATTTATTAAGCACCTAATATATGTAAGGCATCAGGATTGGTTTTCAAATGGGGTGATAAAAAATAAGTCACTGCTCTCAAGAGCACTTACCTTCTCCTGAAGGCTTCAACATATACACAGAAAAAAAATAATCACAGGGTAGGAGGTGATGGGAGAAAGGAGGAATCCAGATAAAGTATTCTAAGAAAATACAGTGTAGGAGAGAACACTTTCAGCTGGTTGGGGCAGGAGCCAAGAAGGGGAAGATAGGGAAATCTGGTCATTGTCAGACATTTGGAAATTCCATACCTCACTCTACTCCACTCCAGTAGTCCATGTTTGAGTATCTCCCTTCTTGCCCTTAGGGGTTGAAGTTTTCAAAAATAACTATTTGTAATTAAGAGAATTTTTTTTTCTTTTCGAGAGACAGTATAGTGTGTGACTAGAAAGAAGACCTTATAATCAGGGGTTGGAAAATGGGGGCTCAGCTATGGGAGAATGGTCTGTGAAAAGGATAATTTGAATTGATCACAGTTCTTCCTGCCTGTGGTACCATCTGTGGCCACTCCTCTCACCCCAACTCTGCTTAAAGCAGCAAGCTATTTGCTTCTTGACAACTCAGACCTTAAGCAGACATTTCCAAATGAACAGCTTTACAGCTTCTACAGCATTGAAATTTAAAATTTTCCTGTATTAATAGGTGAAGATGATCTTGACCTCAGCTATTATTTCATTTGACTTGTTTTTCAGATTTCTGTTCCCTTACATCCAAACTGAACTATCTCTAGAGCTTCTTCTTTATTTTATGCTTTTTCTTAGGTTAAGTACTCCATCATAGCATAGAATCATAGAATGTTAAAGGCAGAAGGGTCCTTGGTGATCAACTAATCTGATACTTACAGATGAGAAATTGGAGGCCTAGAGAGAAGAAAACAATTTCTCATCTGTAATATAGGAAAAGGAAGCCTGGATTTGGGTCCAACTCTTATGATTCCCAAAGCAACGGCTTTTCCATTATATTACAATGCCTTCAATATTCTTTCTTCTTTGTCACTGACGAGTCCACTATTAAGCACCCCTCCACAAGCCAACCATATAGGAAAGGAGTGGGGAACCTGTGACCTCAAGACCACATGTGACCCTCTAGGTCCTCAAGTGCGGCCCTTTGACTAAATCCCAACTTCACAGAACAAATCCCCTTCTGTGAAATTTAGATTCACAGGTGGTGCAGTGGATAGAACTCCAGCCTTGGAGTTAGGAGGACCTGAGTTCAAATCTAGCCTCAGATACTTAATGCTTTCTAGCTGAGTGACCCTGGGCAAGTCACTTACCCCTTATTACCTCACAAAAAGAAAGAAAAATAACAGAACAAATCCCCTTCTGTGAAGTTTGGATTCAGTCAAAGGGCTGCACTTGAGGACCTAGAGGGCCACTTGTGGCTTCGAGGCCATAGGTTCCCCATCCCTGAACAGAATAATACTTCAAATGAATCTACTATTCAAAAAAGAGCATATAGAACATTCCTTTTCCTGTCTGTAGCCTTTAATTCTTAATTTAAGTTTATATTTTAATTAAAAAATGTTGGTGCAGTATTTTTCTGGCCAGTTTTCTAAAGCACAGGTTGAACCTTATGTTCAACCTCTGTCTCTACGTCATGTGAAACACCAGAACTCAGTGATGGCTTTAGTTTGGCTCTGTACGAAATTTTATAATGGAAATTTTAGGATCTTTGTAAACAATGTCTGGTATAGCCTAAACCATAAACTAAGGGAGCATCTGAACAACCCCTTCTTGCACATGGAAACCTCAGAATAGCTACTCTAGTTTCAAGGTACTATCTGGGGCCACATATACTCAAAAATCGTAGCTCATGAGCCCCCACTAATGTGTTAACTTTTCCTATTCAGCCACTGTATACTATCAGTTCAAAGCAAATATTTAATAAAATAGCAGAGCAAGGAAAGTAGAAACTGGTCATTTCCCCTGTGACCCGAGAAAGGGAAAGGGTGAAGACCAAAATCCCCTCAGTGGAGTCGCAATGAGGAAGTGCTCTCTATCTCAATCCTTCATTTCCAGTTCTTGCTTATATAATGCATATATGTCAGGCAACAAGCTTCCAAGGGCTTTATATGACTCTATATTTACGCAGCCTCTGCCCCTGACTGTAGCTCCAAGTGGTTACTGCACAAATTCATTTTTGGGCCCAGATGTAACCTGGTTCATGGTTTCTGGGTAACTGTTTCTAAGGTTTGGGATGTTGTTCCTGGCCTACTGAGTTGAAAAACTTTCCCAGATATCTGGAAGAACATTAGTTCTTCATTTAAGCATAACTGGGAAATAACTTCATTCATGGAGACAGCAGCACACTCCTATAGAAGGAAAGAGATTTATCAGTGAAAGAATCTAGCTGACCTGAACAAGGATAAAAATTACTAATCTTTGTGGGCTAAAAGATTTCTAGAGGCATTTCTGGTGGCATTCATAATGTCCAATATAAGCATATCCTGTTATATCCCTGAAAGCCTAGGAACAAGCTCAACAAGTTTAGAAGGTGCCCCTCTCACCACTGTCGATTCAATATCTGTCCTTCAGTCTTCTCTTGCTGTCTGTCCTCATCATCCCACCTCTTTACCATCCCCCAGTATTTGTCATCTCTCCCATGTAATACATCCCTTCCTGGCATTAGAGAAAATTTTCAGGAGATAACATTACACTCTATAAGGAATATGTTAAACATATTTCCCATAATTGCTATGCCCTTATCCCAAATTTTTTACTGCATCAAGTTCCTTCATGACAAATTCTGCCATCTTAGGAAGTGCAAAGATAGAAAATAGTGCCTTTCTGGTTTAAGGCTCTCTTGAGTCAGATCTTAATGAATGTAATAAAATGGTATGGAAATAAAATGAACTTGGAGTCAGAAACTAGATTTTTGTGGTGGCTCTGACAGTTATTGGGTCTGAGGTCACATGCAAATCTTTACCGTCATCCCCCCCCCCACCATACCTCAGTTTCTTTATCATTAAAGGGATGCAACAATTAAAAACTTGCTTTATAGGGCTATTTTGAAGAAGTAAATGAGACAATGGGTAAATACACAGTGACTGGAAAGAGATATGCAAATTAACTTGTGCTGTTACCAGTATCATGGTTTGATTCTGGTTTATGACATTTTCTGCCTCAAGACATCTTCCATGATCCTTGAATCTTAGAAAAGCTATAATTGCTTTCTTCCCCATTTTTTATTCATAGCAGAAACTAATTTGAATTCCCTTCTCATTTTCGTGTTTAGTATACATTAGCCTAAGACTAGATACATTGGTGCAATACACATGTAAAGATGGTCACAGCAGACATGCAGATTAACAGACTATGCTATTCATGGTAGTATTAAGTACCATTTGGTCCACAAGAATTGTTAGAGTAAAATAGAATAGACTATGGTGCAAATATAAATATTCAATATTCTTCAAGATTATACTTATTTTTTTCCTCAAGGGAGAAAAGAGGTTTTTTTTTTTGTTAAGCAGACTTTAATTTCTTTCTTTTTTTTTTTTTACTATTAGTTCCTTAGCATTTATATAATTTGCAATAATATTAAAGAAACTCATTTTTATTTTATATGGATCTAGGAAAGTGGTATCATGTAATACTTTAATTGATGATATAGAGTTAATCACTTCTTGTTTCAGTAACCTCAACTATTAATTTCCAAAAATGTTCTGCTCATTCATATCCTTAGCTTTAGGCTGCTATAATGAAATATTCCAAAAAATTAGTTTCTAAAAGACTAGGTATTAACTTTTAATAACTCATACTATTAACATTATTTGGAATGTTGCTCTGCAGTATAGTGAAGATCCAAACCAAAAATCACTGGAAATGTTGTATTCTTTTCAAATTGTGGTTTTGCACAAGGTTGAACAAAGGATAACTTAAACTTTGGTCCTACTTCTTGCCTTTGGAGTGAATTGCTTCACCTTTCTGCCACTGGAAACATGGAAGGAAACATTTCCTTGTGGCAAAATAATCTGGGAACTTTAGTAAAGAGCAATTCATAAGATAATTATGAGCAGTTGATATATGCTATAGAAACATGGATAAATATTTTAAATACATATTTTCCTCTATGAAATCTTTTTTTTTCAGAAAATTCTGGTCAACATACTTAGTCAACGAAGAAAAAGGGAAGCAATTTAGCAAAAATAGGTCAATACCAGCAACTTATACCATTTTCCATAATTAGTTCCAGATGGGTAAGGAATCCAAATATTTTTTTTAAATGAAAGAAAATTGATGGCTAGATTGAAAATTCTTTATCAAACAAGAGGTAGTAGAAGTCATGAAACATAAAAGAGGTAATATTACATGAAATTCAAAAGGTTTTGCATGAACAAAATCAGAGTAGCTAAGATTGAAAGGGAAACTCAAAAGGGAAAATAATATTTGCACCAAATAGGTCTGTTAAAGATGTGGTGCATAAGATAGATAGGGAATTAATTCAAGTGCACAAGACTAAGCAGGAACTAATCCACAATACTTGAATGATCATAAGATTTAAACAAACCATTCTCAAAAAATTATAGTCTATTACTAGTCATATTAAATATTAATAATGAGGACATGGATTGGCTTGTTTCATTGGTATCAAAAAATTTCCAAATGAGCAAACTGTTTCTACCAATGCATGGTGGCACCTCCTTTGCAACTAGCAGTCTTAGAGAGACAAATGAGAGGATAAGCAACTCACTAAGGGTCATATAGCCAATATGTGTCAGAGGTGGGACTCGAATACAGGTCTTCTGGTCTTTAAGGCCAACTCTCTATCCTCTGTGCTGTGATGCCTCTTTCTCTTTATATAAGAGAAATATAAATCTAAACAACCTTTCATTTTATTTCCAATCCCACATGTTGGCAAAAATGACAAAAATGTAAATCTTGAAGGTAGTATGAGAATACAGGAACACCAGTATACTAGTTGTTGAAGTTATTGATTAGTTCAACTATTCTGGAAAACAATTTGAAATCTTTCAAAAATGGTGACTAAAATAGCCATACCCTTTTATTTAGATGTCCTACTACTAGGCACATAGCACAAAGCAGTCAAATAAAGGCCCTATAGTTACTCAAACATCAATAATGGCACTTTCTTTAGTAGCAAGGTGCTGGAAACAAAGTGGGTACCCATTGATTAGGGAAATGGATAAATTAATTATGGTATGGGAATGTAATGGAATGTTACAGTGCCACAAGAAGTAACAAATATAAGCACTTGAGAAAAAGGGAAGGACTTATAAGAACTTATGCAGAATGAAATAAGCAGAACCAAGAAAACATTACATAAAATGATTACAAAAATATAAATGGAAAGAACAACAAAATAAACTGGAACATTATGCAGTTATATTGACTAAATGTTTTCATGGGGAAGAAATGAGGTGGGAATTATGGGTATCAAGTGTTTTATATGCTGTCAGATCCAATTAAAGTGGTATTGTTTTTGTTGAATTTTTAAAAAATTTGCATAGAAAAGCTCATTGGGTAGAGAAGGAGGATAGTAGATGTTCATAACTGAATGCAATAAAATGTATCAATAAAATATTACATTAAAAACTGTATTCTTGTTGAAAATTATTTTTTTCTTATTTTAACAGAAATTTATCAAATATTTTTATTATTTGAAAGAGCCATTGGTAATGGTGAATTGGGTCTGTCTCATTTCTTTTGCTTTTTTTTTTTTGCCATGTGGTATTCCCTCATTAAAATTGCTGGTTTATTACTTAGTTAAAGGACAGAAAAAGAAAGAAATCTCTCCCAAAAGGAGTTGGTATCAATTATGTATTAACGAGATCAACTAGTATTAGAGATCTTAACCCTTTTGCCATTAATTAATCTGGGAGCAATGGTAATAAAAGTTAAGGTCTTCTGTGCCTTTAAAACTGGTTAAAGAATGCCACTTCATACCCATTAAATGGGCAATCACAGTCTTTGACTCCTATTACAAATGGTTTGTGCAGTTGAGACAAAGAGAGAGTGTGAGCTTAAATGCATAAGCAATGAGATAGAGTAATGATTGGGGGCATATATCCTTATAATTGCCTTTTCTTCTCCCTGACTTCTCCTATTAAAAAAAAAAAAGGGTTGCTCTTTTCTTTTAACATCATTAACAAGAGATTACAAATTTTAATAGGTTATAATAACTCTACCTTAATTTCTAAAACAAAGTGTTCCAAATAGTTGTTCTACTCAAGGTATTTTTTCCTTAAATTTTCCCAATCTTCTTAGGAGGAAAAAAAAGAAGAAAAGAATTTTAGAGTTGTAATACACAGTATCTTTCTTCAAGTGAAATGAATTTACATATTACTTGTCTTGTTAAGGCTTTTTAACATTCTTTAGTTCCAAGAAAGCCATACTTAATTATGTTTCTACTAAAAAAAAAGATTTTTCCACTCTCAAATCTTTAAACCATTCACAGAGTAAGATTTCTTTACAAGGCCATTTGGCCTAGTGCAGGGGTGGGGAACCTGTAGCCTTGAGGGATTTGTTCTGTGAAGTATGGATTCAGTCAAAGGGCTGCACTTGAGGACCTAGAGGGCCACATGTGGCCTCAAGGCCGCAGGTTCCCCACCCCTGGACTAGTGTATAATTCACAAACCAGGTCTTCATGCTTAAATTCACTGAATTATGCCATCAACAGGACATTTAGGCCTGGGCATAATTGCTGTACATTAATATATATTGGAAAGAGCCCTGTCATCAGAAGACCTGGGTTCAAATCTCCATTCTGTTTCTTACTATCTCTCTGACCTTGGACAAATCAGTTAAATTCTTCAGTTTCTTCACCAGTAAAAGAAAGGTTTGGACTAGTTCACAGTTAAGGTCCCTTCTAGCTTTGGATGTAATTATCCTATGAAATAGTGATAGATATTAATTGTTATCACGGCCAAAAATGATCAAATGAGTACAGTATGGTCTAATGACCAGTAAGATAGCTGGTTTTACTATTTTATTTATCTAGCTCAGGAATTCTTAACCTTTTCTGAGCCATAGATTCTCTTGGCAATCTGGTGGAGCCTATGGACCTCTTCTTAGGATAATGTTCTGAAGTGCATAATATAAAATGCATAGCAATCCAAAAGAAACCAATTATATTGATAGACAGTTATCAAAATATTTTTAGAAAGTTCATAGATCTAATATTAAGAATTCCCAGAGTCTAGATTGATGTTCAGGAGAATTATAACACTATCTTGGCCACACCTCCTTTATGTGTCATCAAAGAGATCAAGATGCAGCAATTTAATGTCTGAGGGCTTTTAATTACTCAGGTACTATGTCTCTCAAACTTTTTATACATCACAATACATTGATTTCGCAGCACCTTCCTCCTCATTCCTGGAGAGTTTTGCCTTGACTTTGAGGTTGAGGAAACTTGTTAGAGCAAGAAGTGAGAGAATAAGAGGAGCTAGGGAGGATGAAACAGAGTAGAAGCAGGCAGGCAGGAAGGAGAAGGAGGTAGATGCTATAAACTGCATACCTGGAATCCTAAGTGGCCATGGGGCCTACTTCAGTACAAAACAATATGGATGATGCAAGCACAGGATATATCCAGGGTGGATCCTTGACTGCTGAGTCCATTCAGGCTAGAGTTATCCTTCTCTTGCTTTTTACTTTCTTTCCTCAGAGGGTTAGTTTTGCAGTGAATCGTTTCCCCAATAGATTCTCCTGGTTTTGTTTTAAAAGTTTCCTTTACTTTTTTTGTCAACAAAGGAGATAAAGCTATCCATCAACTGAATTACTAAACTGAGTGAATTAGTGTTTGGATGCTGTCTTAAACCATTTAAGTAAAACCAGAAGGAAAGAAGTTTTTGAATACTACTGTGCTGCCAGCACTTACCAGCTGCAGGATTGTATTCAAATAGGAAAGAGAAGCTATCAATTCATTTTAACAGTTTCCCAAACCATAGAGAATATTTTCAATGGGTGTCAAAATGAATCAGTAATATTGTGGCAGCAGTCATTATTCCCTTGGTTGGACCAGGTTTGAAAGGAAACTATGCCCCCAAAAGGAGAGGACTGAGAGAGGTGAGAAAAAAAAATCAAACCTCCAATGGACATATGAGTTGCAGGGAAGCCTTGCCAGTATGAAGGTAGGAGGGAGTAAAATGACTGATATTTTACTTGCCTATTCAGTGCCCAAGCAAGCAGCATTGCACAATTGATGTTGATTTCTCTCAGAACTTGTTTCATTTACAATGTTTCTAAACATAATAAATAATTCACAGCTCTTTAAGTTTGCAAAGTTCCTTCCTTTAAACAACTCTGTAAGGTGAGTAATGGGTATATTTATACTTCCATTTTATGGATGACAGAACTGAAATTCAAGACAGCCCATGTCCACAAACCCCACAGTTGGAGATATCAAAACTGGAATTCAAGCCTAGGTCTTCAATTCTATGACTTTCATTGATTGTATGACCTTAAGAAAGTCATTCCTACTCTTGAGATCTTAGTTTTCTAATCTGCAAAGTGGAATGTAGGAGGAGGATCAAATAACCTGTAAGGCTCCTCTTAGTTCTAAATTCTATGATCCTATAATCTCATTTTTGACCAGTTCAGTACTTTTTCTAATATCTGGTCCCTAACATATTCCTGAGAAATGAAAACATATTAGAGAGAAATGGATAGATATGTTTCCCTAATGAAGCAAAACCTATATTCCAAGTTTAAGAAGAGCTAGAAAAGTTCTTAGAATTGCCCTGGGTTTAGGAGATTTCTAAGTAGGGAACTGAAATTTTCCCATAAGAGGGATTGTCCTTTAAAACTGTCACAAGTAAACAAACAACAATAATTATTCTCTGGCTCTCTCTTCTTGGAGCACTAATGGTTCTCCAGATTGATCCTGTGGGACATGAGATGGGCTTTTTTCTCAAAGTAAGAAGTTTTGGCTTTAACTTCATATTTGCATTTTTCCCCGGGCTTACTACATTATCTTGGGTGCATTTTTAAAAGCTTGTGTAACTCTATAAAAATTGTGATTCTGTTTTTGTGATTTTACCCTATCTCTTTCTCTAGAGAATATCTCTGGTCATTCATCCCTTCAGGGTTTTGGAGACTGTTTTTTGGTTTGTTTTTGGCATGCAGGATAGCATTGTGCTACTCTACCTTTCTCTTGTTTATCAGCTGTCCTAACTTCAAGACTGATTTACGTCAAACTAATTAGAAAGCACAGAACATGATGGATCTATATTTTGTTCTGGGTCATCATGATATGACTTTGCATCCTCATAGTATCTACCTCAGGGAATCTTGGAGAAGAAGAAAGAAGCCTTTGTAATAGCTGGAAAAGAAGAAATGAAGGTCTGAGAGAGAGCAGGAACAAAGCAGACTCATTTTCCAGTATCATTGGCTATTGCCTAGGTTTCATATTTCAGCTTCTTAAGTACCTGGACATCTAATCCACTGCTTGTCTCTGACCTTCAAGACCTTCTGGAATCTTCCTACCTTAGATGACTTCCATGAACTAGGTTTCTTGCTCATTAGACTCTGGTCTTAGTATGTGTCAGCCAAGTGCTATCTACTTGGGTTCCTAGTCCCACCTCCAGATGACAGCCTTTCTCTGTTTGCTGTCCATATTGTGAAATTATATTTAGAAATAGAAAGACCATGCAAATAGGAGAGGCAAGTTTGCAGAATCCTTCCGGGCATAGCTCCGACTAACACTTAGAACTACCCCCCCTCAAAAAAAAAAAAAAGAAACCAAACCCAAAACATGCTGACTTTAAATAAATCAGTTCCCATAACATATTCTTATTTTGAATCTACTTTCCACTATGCAATATAATAGCTTTCCTTTTCAGTTTTCATCATTGACAAATGTGATAAGCACCAATGTTTTCCAAATCTTCATCTGGACCACAGGGAAAGAAAAAATTATTGAAACCCCAAGGGCCAAAACAAAGTCCTGGTGCACTTGACTAGAATCATCCCTCTATATCAGTGTTTTCTATTCATTGATCCATGGCAAATTGCTACAGGTCTATAAAGTACTTATTTCAAAAATTGTAGTCTTGAGCAAACCCAGCAAGGGAAACAGCTGTGTATCCAAGATTATGTGGGCATGTTGCTAGTCTCATTTTACTGATGAGATTATCCTTTTGCATATTCAAAGGCTCCAAAACACTCCCTCGATGATGACTAATAATAATATAAAGCACTTAAAGTTTGCAAACTGCTTTATAGGTATCTAATTTTATACAACAATCTTGGGAGATAGGTCCCATTATTACCCATTTTACAGAGAGGGAAACTGAAGCAGGCCATGGTTAAGTGCCTTGCTTAGTGTTGTTTTGCTAATAAGTGTCTGAGGCTGAATTTGAACTTGAATCTTCTTGATTCCAGGTTCAGCACTCTATCCACTGTACGACCCAGGTACCTTAAATAATCGAGTAAGCACAGAGGTAGAGATTGGCTATAGGTGTGTGGAATGAAGCTGGAGAATCAGACTTGGTTGATATGGGAAAATGTGAGCGAAAAGAGAAAAAAGAATAGTAGTGTGAGCATAAGACAGAAAATCACAGCAAGAATGAAAATCATATTGGAAACTAGGAGCACAGGATTTTTTATGAATTTAGCATGGAAGGAATAAGCCTTGTTTTGATAAAATGTGAAAATAGTACTAGTGTGAGTGCTGTGACCTGAGGTCTCCACTGGTGCATCAAACTCTGAGACAACTTAAATCTGAATCCTAGTGCCCATCTGTATGGTGACTTCAGTTTTGGGAAGAAATGATGATGCATGAGACAGCTCACTCAAATTCTACCTATGTGAGTGGCATACTTTTTTTGGGGGGGAAGGGATTTTATTTTAAAATTATTTTTAATTTAAAAAAATTTTTTTGAATTTTTTTATTAATTTATTTTGAATTATCAACAATCACTTCCATAAGCTTTTGAGTTTTAAATTTTTCTCCCCCTCCCTCCCCACCTTCTTCCCCTAGACAGCATGCAATCTGATATAGAATGGCATACTTATAAACCCCTTCTAGTCTCTATATGGGAAAAGAGAGAACCCTGGGGCGGTGGAGCACCAATAGAGCAAGAGACTAGAGTGTGAGTGAAATCAGTGGTACTCATATGACTTGCAATGATTATTTATGAATGAGTCTATAAAACAAAGAGCCTCAGTTTAAAAAACAAACATATCCTGAAACAACTGGCTTTTCTTTCTCCATCTCTTCTTCTCCTCTTTACCCTTGTCTCCTGCTTTTTCCTCATCTCTCCTTTTACCTGGTTCCCAGCCCATAGTCCTGAGCAATCATGAGCCACTAACTGAGTCTTCAGTAGAGAATTTAGGTATTTTGTTTGAAGTATAGCTTGGGCTGAGAAATATAGCTCAAAGGTGATGTAGATTCGTTAAATCAACCCTTTCTGGTTCATTAATCAAAACTATCATGGGCCTTCAACCACGGTATTCCAACTGACTTAACTGTGATCCAGTCACATTTCTCTACAAGGAGACTATAAGGAACTGTCACATGCCTTGTTGAAACCCAGCTGCAGTCTTATCTTTCTCCAGCTTTCCCCTGATCCATCATACTAGTCGTCCAGCATTCTAGTGAGTCTGTTATCTCCCCAATGTGGGTACTCCTTTCAGTTGTGCGCATCACGACCCTTTCACATCTGCCCATCTTATCCAGCTTCTGCCCATGTTTCCCCATTAGTTTGTCACTGGAGAGTCACCCGTTGTGCTGGGGCCTTCTTCAGTTCTTTTGACATTTCCAGGTCTCCTCTTCTAAACAATAGTTTCTTCCCCTTTGAGATCACTTTCTATCTACTCTAAATATATCTTTTTATAAGTAATAATAATAAGCAAAAATAATATTAGTAGTTATATAGCACTCTAAGCAAGGTTTGCAAAACACTTTGTAAACATTAACTCATTTGTTCCTTACAACAGCCCTGGGAGATAGGTGCTATTATTATCCCCATTTTACAGATGAGGAAACTGAAGTAGGCAGAAGTTAAGTGGCTTGCTAAGGGTCACACACTTAGTAAGATTCTCAGGCTGGATTTGAACTCAGGCCTTCCTGACTCCAGGTACTGTGCTCTACCCCCTGAACCACCTAACTGCCTCTAGCACACACACACACACACACACACACACACACACACACACACAATATCTGTGTAAAATATGTATATTGTTGTGTGGTTTGTCCTTTGTTCTCAAAGAAGACCATGACATTAGGAAGACGATGACATGACTTGCAATTGAATTGGATCTGAGTGAGGGAGGGCTGTGCAAAGTCACCAGTCTCACTTTCTTCTCTAGAGACATCTGGGTCCAATGGACGGATATAGATCAGCATGACTGGACATGGCCCAGGATACAGTAAGGGACCTTGGCCTTTTTAAAACTAAAGGTCTGGCTTTGAATAATGCAGTACCCTTTCAGTGAATAGGCCTATTTGAGAAGTGATTCAAGGGATGTCCCCTTTAATAAAAAAAAAATCAAAATATGTATATATGTATATAGGTGTATATGTATGCACACATGTATCTAGTATGTGTAACATATGTATACACGTACATGTGTATGTTTATGTATACTCATACCTATATACATATATGTCTACATGCATGTATATATGAACACATACACATACATATTCTCATCTGTTAGAATATGACATCTTTGAGGGCAGGGACTATTTTTACCTTTCTTTGGTACTCTCAATGCTTAGCACAGTGCTTTGCATTCATGGTTGCTTGTTGACTTGTTAACTTGACATTGCATGTATATAAATTGTGTATTCAGGCTGTCCATTACTCTCATTATATGACCAGCTGCCCCCTGCCCCCTTTTTTTTCTGGTCATGCATTCTGCTGATGAGATCCTTTATACCAATGGTGTCAAACTCAAATAGAAATGGGGACCACCTAACCAAACATCATGATGCCTGCAGGCATATATTGACTTAGAAAACCATACATCAGTATTATCTATGTTTTATTGTATTTTCATTTATTTTGTTAAGTATTTCCTAATTCCATTTTAATCTGGTTCAGGATGCACTCAGGAGTATTTTGGGTCAGTGGGCTATGTATTTGACACCATTGTTTTGCACTGATTCTCTAGCACAATTTTTCATTTGTAGTTGTAGATTACTCACCCCTACTCAGTACTTCTCTCTTTCCTTTTGGGTGATCCTCAACTTTGTTATTATTATTTTAGAGGCTGACACTCCATAAACCTCAATCATGTTTTTAAAAATGAGCCTTCTGTTTCTTGAAGAGTCAAAAAATGTGGTTTCCCAAGGACAATCCAATCTGTTTTACTCCTGTTTTATTCTGAGCCCAGTTCACTGTCCATTTCAGCATATATGCAAGACATACATACCAATGCATGAGTTCTAAGAGTTTCTACATCTAACTGCACAGCATGCTCTGGAATTAATCCACAAAATCCTATTCCAATGCTTCATCATGCTATTAATGTGACCCTGAGTTCTCAAAGCCTATGCTAAAAAACAAATTCTACTTGTTTTACCATTCTTGAGAGGATTCACACACTGTCCCAGATACAGACTAAGTCTGTTTTCCAGTGTTCAGTCTGGCTAAGTATTAGGAGAGGCTCATTCCCAGTAGGCTGGTCACTTGATGGTACATTCTCTGGCCATGTCAACTCATGAATCAGTTTAGTAAACCTGAAACATAAGAAACTAGGGAAGATTGTGTGGTTGTTTGGATCCTACTAGCAGCTGCTTTTTTGTCCAAGTGGTTCATAAACTATCTATTCAACAATCTGTTCTTGAATTTCTTCTATGACCATTGTCAAGCTTACCATGATCTAATTTCTGGAATCTACCTTTATACCCCAGTCTTAAAAATGAGACAACATGATTTTGAAAATATATTGGAAGTGGTTTTGCTAACACTTCTGCAAATAGTTTAATATTGTGGTGTAGAATCCATCTGGGCCTAGAAAGGAAAATTCACTTAAAGAAGTTAGGAGCCCACACCTCCACTAAAATCCCACTCTGATGACTCTATTCTGTGAAGTGAACTTTGATTTTTCAAGACTATTCCAATAGTACCCAAACATTTTCAGGGCTTTGAGTGTAAGTCTGAAAATGAACTGTTTGTCTGTCTTCCTACAACTATTCTATAAAAGTTTGGAGAACTCATCGCCATGTTCACTCTAGGATAAAGTTTTCTACCATAGCAAATCTCAGAGATCAACCATTAAGATGTGGAGGGGTTACAATCTGCATCCCTGTAGAGACTGTGTATCCACACTAATGAAATAACACAACATTGAAGTATTAGGTAAAGTAACATGCCCATTTATTATCTTCTCACCTATTCTGAGCTTCAATTTCATATTAACTTGGGAAAAGACAG
The DNA here is from genome assembly GCF_900497805.2 of Vombatus ursinus. NCBI lineage: Eukaryota > Metazoa > Chordata > Mammalia > Diprotodontia > Vombatidae > Vombatus > Vombatus ursinus. Next base: position 5,089,487 of record NW_020954591.1, read on the forward strand.
AAACAAATTAGAAATTGAATAATTCTGCCTTCTCTCTCATCCGTTGGCATTCCATTATCTTCCCTAAGGAGTGGATCCATTACTTTCTGAATAAGCAAGATTATGAATATTTTTTCTTATCCAAAATTAGCTTTTAAAAGTACTTTGTGATGTCCTCAGTATTTTTTTTTGGTGGACTTCAACCAATTCTGGATTTCAGCTTTCTTGCTATCAGTACAAGTTCATGCAGGTTTTGTTGTATTCAGTCTTTGTTATGTGCTCCTCCTTCTATATTTTATACGTATCTTTTAAAAACCTAAGCTCATATGAGAGCTCCCTGTGCAATTGTGTTTGCTTTTTAATCTCCCTCCCCTTTTTCTTCTTTGAGATGATTCAGTATTACATAATCAGAATTACACTTTTGAGAAGCTCCTATTGCACTTCACTTTCTCTTTGAATAACACTGGACATTGGAACAAAACTATTTTTCTCTGAATGTTTTGAAATCTGCTTTCCTCTCCTTCATTATTGAGAATTTCAGAAATTTCTCCCAACTTTCTCATTACTTCTACATCAACTATTTCTGACAAAGCTATTTAGAAATTTGTTCATGGAAACAAATAATAAATTATAAAAAAATGACCAACAAGGAGAATAAACCACTATTTTAGATTAGATAGAAGTAGTTGAGATGATTATGCTAGCATAGTATAATACTAAATTAGTGATTCTCAATAGATGTGCTGTGGCACACTGGTATGCCGGTTTCTGCTAGGTATGCCATGAATTGGATACAATCTATGCTTACCATCTCATTCATGTACTAAGTCTCCTGATGATCCTCAGTAGTGTCTATTTATCAAGGCAAAGAATAACACTGGGCCTTGAGACCAAAAAAATAATAAAAGTGTTAAACTACAAACATGTTACACCATCATCACAAATGCAATGTGATAGAGCACAAAAACAAAAACAAAAAAACCTTAGACCTGAGTTCAGATCCCAGGTCTGACACTTGCTACCTGGATGACCATGGGCAATTCACTTAACCTCTCTAGGCTTCACTTTTCTTGCTTGTAAAATAAGAGATTTGAAGAAGATGATCTCTAAGACATCTTTTAATTTTAATATTTCCTGATTCTATAGTTTATCATCCTTCCTTCCTCCCCTCTCCCACCCCCTACTCCACCACATCCCAAGCAGCTGCCAGATCTGTTCCTCCTTTGGAATTCTCTACTATTTGTGGTGCTACCATTAATAAGTTCAAATTAATTACTCTCAAAACCTCTGGACCATTTTTCACTTTTCTCCCTTCCTTCTCCAGTGTCAGATTGACTATCAGGACCACTAATTCTTCCTTCACATCGTCTTTAGTGCCTGGGGTTTCCTCTGCTTTTCTGTTGTCCTCACCCTATTTCAGGCAACTCCTGTCACCTCACGTCCCAACCAAAATTTGCAAAGGTACTTTATAATCATCATGCCTCTTGATCTGCACAGCAACAATATGAAGTTGATACTATAGCCATTTTTATCACCATTTTATAAATGAGGAAACAAACAGAGAGGTTAAGTGACTTTTCCAGGGTCATGCAGCAGCTAGTATATTTTAGGTGTGAGTCCAATTCTGTTCTTTCACATTCTTTCCTTTATAATACCTTGCCTTATCTTCCTTGTTTTAATTCCTCCCAATTCCTCTCCGTTCTATCCAATACAGTGAGACTAATCTTCCTAAAATATCACTTAGTATACTTTATTCCCAACTCAAAAACTTTCAATAACTCTCCATTGTGCAGAAGAGAAAGTCTAAACCTTTTAGCTTGATATTCAAGGCCTGCACAACCTGCCTTTCCAACTCCCACTATTCACTTGCACGTTTTATGACAGCCTCAGTCTTTTTCAGCCTTCATTTACTCTTTTTTTTTTTTTGAGGGGGAGGAAGATAATAATCCCTGCAGTACTTACCTCACAGGAGTTACTGTGATTATAAGATAACATATGTCAAGTTTTTTGGAACTTCAAAGTGCTGTACCAGTTATTACTGTTGCTACTGTCATTGTTTACTGTTTGTCCTTTTTTCTTGAAGAGGACCACTAATATCAGGAAGGCGATTCCATGACTTGCAAATGAGTTGGATTTAAGTGAGGGAGGCTGTGCAAAGTCACCAGCCTCACTTTCTTCTCCGGAGCCATCTGGGTCCAGTAGCAAGACACAGATCAGGGAGACTGGAGATGGCCCTGGATGCAGTGGGAGACCTTGGCCTTTTCAAGCTAATTGAGACCTCAATTTGACTGAGGCAATGTCCATTCAGTGATTAAGGTTAGGTAAGAAATGAGGCAAAGAATGGCCTCTTTTATCTAGTAGAGAAAAAAAAATCAATCTGGAAGTGGAAGACCCTCAGGATTTTTGGCCAAAACAGAAACAATTGCTATTTATACTCACTCTGAGCCTTCAGGACCCAAACAATGACCAAATGAGGCTTGACCTGGGACCTATTGTTGGCCAATCAATGAGAGCTAGAGTGATTTAGGTTTAAGGCATGATCCTTAAGAAAGAAATCTAGCCTGTAAACCTCAAGATATCTTGTGAGGTTTCAGCAATCAAACTTTATATTTCTTTGGGCAGAGCACCTACAGGTATGGGTGTGAGTCCCTATGTGAACAGAGAGAAAGGAGAGAGGGAGAGCAAGGAAGGAAGGAAGGAAGGAAAGAAGGAAGGAAAGAAGGAAGGAAGGAGGGAGCTGCATTGACCAATTGGAACGGGCCAATTGGTCCCCAGTGGGGCAGCTATTTCTCACAGGTTGTTGTTTGTCCTTTGTTCTCAGAGAGGACCATGACATCAGGAAGGTGATGTCATGACTTGTAAGTGTTGTTCCTATTGTTATAATATCTGACTCATCCAGCCAAAACCCATCTACTAATTTCACCATGAGCAAAAGGAAGGAAAGGAAATGATTGTTTTTAAGTGCCTGCTATGTGCCAGGCACTATGCTATTCTCTTTACAAATATCTCACTTTATTCTCATAATAACCCTAAAAGGTAGGTGCTATTATCACCCCCATTTTATAAATGGAAAAACTGAGGCTGAGAGATAGTAAAGTGACTTGCCCAGGATCTTATAACTAGTAAGTGCCTGAGGCTGGATTTGAATTCAGGTCTTCCTGGCTCCAGGCCTAGCACTCTATCCATTTTTCTACTTCACTGCCTCTAATGACCAAGACACAACATTGACAATCCAGTGCCTTTTCAGATGTCATTCCCACATTCTGATTTCTTCTGCAATGCCCCCAAATAATTTATCTAACTCCCTTCTTTCTGTCAAGGCCCACTTATAATTCCAACTCTTTTGGGAAGCATTTCCCACTTACTCCAGACCTCAGTGACTGTTCTCCTCCTCACTTTCCATATCACTTACCATCACTCCCTTGACATGTAGCATATGATCCCTTGTATTGCTGCCTTTTTCTCGATGCATATATCCTATTGTATCTCCAACTTGATTGCAAGCCCCTTGAGGGCAAGTATAGAGCCATGTAACTAACTGAATGCTCTGTATACAGTATCATGTAAATGTAGTCACAGCTGCTATGAAATATTTGTTTGTCCTGTGGTTTGTTTATCCTGTAGTATCCTGTAGTTATAGTATTGTCTGCGTAGGGTTTCATTTGTTATATTGGCTATCTGGGTTACAAATAAAAAATTTAGCATTGTAGTTGTTGATGCTTATTCCTTATATAACCTCAACTAAATGAATTTCCATGCTCTCCTAAATTTGGAAGGCTTGTGTAGGATAAGCATGCCTTTTCTGAAGGACATAAACCATTAACCAAGGGTGAATATTTTGAATGGAATTGTAAATACCATGAATGGCCCAACCAACCCTCTATTAGCCCAAGAAGTGACCGCAGAAATATGTTCCTTGGCAATAAATGGCACCTTGAAAATGGATTTTAGAGAGCTTTGTCTCTTTTGAGGCAAACCTCAGAAGTTTATTTAGATTTTCCCAAGCTCATTTACATTTTCCACTTATGTTATGAGTATTTTTAAAGATTATAATAGTCTTTCCATGATGTTTCACTCCATTTCATAGTGCTTTATAAACCTTAATAGCTGCACCACATTGAAAGTTATGAACTGAATTCAGAAATAACTAGGAAATTGGAGCCAAGATGTTATAGTTGTCATGCTCTCTCATAAACTGATGGGGAGTTAGGGCTTATAACTAAAGGCAGCAGAAGCCAAGGCCCTGGGATGGAGTGGGCCCTCCTATTTCCCATTATCATCAGGTAGATCAGGAAGGGAAACAGTTACTATGCTAGAAGTATTATGGTATGTTGGAAAGAGCATTGGCTTCTGTCTTTATATCCTCAGATGCCTAACATATTGTCTGGTACGTGGTAGGTGCTTTATCAATAAATAATTTAGTGCTTATTACATACCTAGTACTTTGCTAACTATGGGCAGCTAGGTGGCACAGTGGATAGAGCAACAGGCCTGGAGTCAGGAGGACTCATCTTTCTGATTTCAAATCTGGCCTCAGACATTTACTAGCTATATGACTCTGAGCAAGGGATTTGACCCTGTTTGCTTTAGTTTCCTCATCTGTAAACTGGAGGAGTATGCCGGTTGGGCCGTGCACTCTCCTTCTAACAGGAGCAGGCTGCCAGGGTCATACTCACCAGTCCTCGGAGCCCACCCGGATAAACACAGAGAGAGCTGATCAGGAGGTGCAAGCACTCGAACTTTATTCAGAGACCATCACAGCAAGGCCAAGCAGGAAAGCAAGAGCAGGAGCAAGAGAGCGAGCTCCGATCTCTACCACCCTTTATATACCTTCCTAGCCCCTCCTCCTCAGCCCACCTACTAGTGATTGGTTGTAGGATCAGATACCGGAAGGAGACCGTCTGGGGTTAGCGCTGCACCTAGGGAGAGGACTAGACAAAGGGAGCTTGTTTTCTGCCATCCCACTCCCACGTGGCACAGCCCCCTGCCTCAGGAGCACATGCTCCAGCTACTTCCCCATATCCTGTTCCTACCCCAGTTCACCACAACTCCACTTGGCACAGCCCCCTGCCTCGGGAGCGTAAGCTCTGGTTACTTCCTAATATCTTGTCCCTGCCCCATCTTGCCACAACCCCCACGTGGCACGTAGCCAACATCAGACAATCCCTCACAGAGGAGGAAATGGCAAACCACTACGGTATCTTTGCCAAGAAAACCCCAAATGGTGTCATGGAGTGTTGGACATGATACAACAATAACAACAACAAACAATAATAATTTTGCTAAAGATTGGTGATACAAAGAAAAGGTGAAAACAGTCCTTGTCCTCAGGGAGTTTACATTCTAATAGGTGAGACAATATGTTCATAAATAGATCTATATAAGAGATATATAATTTAGAGACAATGTAACTTTAGTAGAGGAGGCACTAGCAATTGACAGCAGGGCTAGGAAAGGTCCTCTGAAGAATGAGTTTTGAAGGACCCTGGGGATGCAGAGAGGCAGAGGTGACGGACAGAGCATTCTAGGCATAGACAACTCCCAGTGAAAGGTCAAACAGAGGCCTTGTCTGAGCTGCGGTGGGTAGACTAGTATGACTGGAGTAGAAAATGTATGGAAAAGAGCAATGCGTAAGAGGACTAGAAAGATAAGAAGAAGTCAGATTTTGAAGGGCTTTAAATGTTAGAGTTAAGTTTTATCCTAGTGGTAATAGGTAGTCACCAGAATACATCAAACAAGGTAGAGTGGTGCTTCTTAAACTTTCCATTCACAACCCCTCTTCTAGTTTAGACAGAGTTTGTTGGCATGGTGTGGCCTGAGGGTATGTGCAGTGCAAAATGTGCATGGTGTGTGTTCAGAACTAAGGCTACAGTGAAGCTGCATGGCTGGAAACACCTCAGATTCATTACGCATTTGGTTTTTAATTAATTTTTGGTCATTGCACATTCAGAAACCTTTTACTCTTGCCAAATTTTTCACGACCCCATATTGGGTCATGACCCACAGTTTAAGAAGCACTGAAGCATATGGTCAGACTTGTGCTTTAGGAAAATCACTTTGGCGCATGTATTGGAATGAGTAGAAATGAGGCAGGTAGGCCAATGAGGAGGCTCTTACAGTAGTACAGGTGAGAGGTAATGAGGCCCTACCTGAGAGAGTGTGCTGGTGGTGTGAGCTATAGAATAAGTTCTGTCTTGGACATGCTGAGATTGGTATCTCTATGAGTCATCTAGTTCTAAAAGTCTAAGAGGTAGTTAGTGATGAGGGTTCTAGATCTCATGAAAGAGACAAGGGCTGAATATATAAATCTGTGAGCCATTTATAGAAATGATCATTGAACCGATGGGAGATGCTAAGATCACCAAATAAGAAAATACACAGAGATAAGAGAAGAAGGCATGGGACAGGGGCGGGGAACCTGCGGCCTTGAGGCCACAATGTGGCCTTCTAGGTCCTTGGGCATGGCCTTTTGACTGAGTCCAAGTTTTCACAACAAATCTTTTTATTAAGGGGATTTGTTCTGTGAAGTTTGCATTCAGTCAAAGGGGCACACTTGAGGACCTAGAGGGCCACATGTGGCCTCAAGGTTGCCGGTTCTCCACCCCTGGTCTGGGATATGCCACAGTTGGTGGTTGTGACATGGAAGAAGACCCAGATAAGAAGAATAAGAAAGAGCAGTCAAACAGATAGTAGGAAAAATAAGAGAGAACAGAATACTAAAAACTCAGAGAGGAGAGTATCTCGGAGAAAAAGATGACAAATTGTTTCAAACACTGCAGAGAGGTGAAGACTAATGAAGACTGAGAAAGGATGGTTAGATTTGGTTTATTGGTTCATTGATTGCTGGGTGGATTGGAAGCCAAGAAAATGGGGTTCCAGAATGAGTTCTGCCACAAACTTAATGGTGTGATCTAAGCTCCACCTCTGTGGAGCTCAAATTACTTGTTAGTAAAATGAAATGATTCAATAATCAACCAATTAATGAATAAATAAACATTTAGAAGCACCTAGTATGTGCCAGGCACTATGCTTTGAGAGGATCTCTAAGGTCTCTCACATTTTTAGAATCCTACAGCCAGGATTTGCCATTAACCAATACCAGGAATGCCCTTGCCAATAGGATAGGACATGGAGAGCCAAGTCAAGGTTAACCAACTAACTAGTAATGGATATTGAGAATTTTGAAGCTTGGTCAAAGGACCTAACAGTGCAATCAGAAATACTGATAATAAATATGCTTAGAATTTTCAATGTCAGTAATCAGAAAACCAATAGTCATTGGGAATATACTAAGTATAACACATTACATTTATTGCTTGGGGAGATACAGAGAATAATAATAATAGCTAAACTTTAGATACCGCTTACTATATACCAGGCACTATACTAAGCACTTTACAATTATTATCTCTTTCGATCGTAACAACAACTCTGGGAGGTAGGTGCTATTATCATCTCCATTTTACAGACGAGGAAAGTGAGGCAAACAGAGGTTAAAGGACTTGCCCAGCATCACATAGCTACTTAGTATCTGAGACTGAAGTTGAACTCAGGTCTTTCTGACTCCAGGCCTGGCATTGCACCACTTCAAGGAATGAGCCACCTAGTTGATGAGACAAGAAATATACATATAGAAAGATAACTAACGATTTTCATACATGTTCAAAATCAGTCCTAATCAGACTTTTAAGAAACATTTGGGGAAAAGAGTTGCAATTTAGACTTCTCTATTAAATTAAGAATTCACATCTCCAGCTATCACCTCCAGGAAGGCTTCTCTAATCAACCTATACATACTTGAAACACTTCTTTACTTTCTGTCTCCAGGGCATTTTTAGTTAACATTATAGCACCTCACACACCTTGTGGATATGGGGCTTTGTTTTCCTGTGTATGTTTGTCTGCCCACTAACTTCTTTAGGGAAGGTAATACACCTTCGATTTTTTTTTTTTTGTTATTTTTCCTCTGCTGTCTATGTCACATTGCAAGGGCATAGTAGTTCTCACTAAGCTCTTGACAGCTAAATACGAGAGCTTTAAGCTCGTCTATTCTACTGAACACATAGATTTTAAAGTTACATCCATGGTGTAGTCGTAAAACATTTCAGTGCACTGCTTATCTTCTCCCAAATGGCACCATCTAGTACATAGAGGATAATTACACCCTGGTAGACTTTCAGTTTGTTTCCTGCTGCTGGGTCCCAGTATGTGCCTGCTTTAAATTTCTATGACAACGCCATTTCCCTCTGCTTTCTGGTATTTAACCTGATAGAAATCATCTTTTTGTTCTCATTTTGGCCTAAATGGATGTGAAAACTTAAAGACAGTGGGTTACTATGCAGGTTTAAATGAGAGAATTTATGAAGAGTTCCTTGCTTGAAAGAATACTTAATTGGCTTCCATTTTTAGTAAGCAGCAACATTTATAATCCAAATGAAATCTCTTGGTGGTAATTGTACCATAAGCCAAAGTTTAGATGACTGCCCTGAAATGAGCATCTTCTTTTGTTAAAAGATTCCCATCCATCTGTCAGCTCAGCTCTGCCTTTTCTTTTCCAACTCAAACAAGTCCACAGGAGCTGCACAATCACTTTTAATCATGACATATCAAGATCAGCTTTTTTTTCATTCAGATGGGTGATGGAGCAGTTTTACTGGCCACAGTCTTTCCCTCTGACCAGACCCTCTGTGGAACAAGGAGAGTAGTCATGTAGCAAAAACTTAAGATGGTAAGCATATGCTGGAAGCTCTGGTAGAAGCTCATTAGTGGGGCACTGAACATCCTAGGAAAGTAATGATAATAATAATAACACATATTGGTGTATCATGTTGCAGTTTGCAAAGTACTGTTCTCACCACTCCATAAGATAGTGTGACTATGATTATTGCCATTTTACAGCTGAAGAAACTGAGGCTCAGAGAAGATGAACCTGGATCATAGATTTAGACCTAGAATTTACAGCTCACCCAGTTCAGACTTTGTCATTTCCCTATCCTGCTTTGTATATTGGTAGGAATTTGGCTGGGATGGCAACTGGAAGTGACACAAGAGATGCAGCTACAATCAGTGGATTCCATGTTCAAGGTCAAGGTAGGAGAAGAATGACAGAGTAGCAAGAATGGTGGTGCTGCTCCTTCAGGGCTAACTGCAGGCAGCTAGGCGGCATAGTAAATACATCACTGGTCCTGAAATCAGGAAGACCTGAGTTCAAATTCAGCTTTAGATACTTACTAGCTGTGTGACTTTGGGCAAGTCACTTAAGTTCTGTCTGCCTCAGTTTCTTCAACTATAAAATGAAGATAATAATAGCACCTATTTCTCAGGGTTATTGTATGAAATGAGAAGATATTTGTAAAGCACTTAACACAATGCTTGCTGCATAGTTGGCAACACTATGTAAATGATTATTCCTTTTCCCTTTCCCTTAACTGTTGAGTTCACTCTGCTTGTTGATGACCCAGCCAAGGCCAGAGGTACCAGTTAGCAACTGACTAGCCAAGACTATGGAGAATGTGAATTTCATTTCACATTGGATCCCTAGATTCATGTCCTGAGTTAGGCTTATATCCTGAATCCAGAATTTCTTTACCTCTATTGAACTGCTACAATCACGAGTCAAACTGTTGTGTTAACTCTGACATTTGCACTTCTTTCTCATCTTACAAAGCTACAACCATGGGGAATTAGACAGATCACCAGGGTGAATGGAAGCCTGCCCAGGACTGAGATCCGTTTGCTGAATGGAGATAAGGTAAAGGATTAAATACATACTGGAAATGAGACCTAAAGATGTTAAATGACTTACTACAGAGCAGTAACTAGGAGAGCTGGGATGATTTAAACTCAGGTTCTCTGACTCAGATCGTGTGTTCTTTCCACTGCCCTTTGACCATGAGGTAATAAGCAGCAGAGACAGGATTTCACCTCAGTTTTTCTGACTTATGCAGAGTGGTAAAAAGCATGCAGAGTGGTGAAAAGTAGACTGCACAGGATAAACTTCTTTGAGTTCCTAGATATCAAACCCATCAATTGGAAAGAGTTGTACTTAGAGCTTGTTGGGGAATGGGATCAGTCACATCAATATGAGATCATGCGCACTTGGTAAACTTATCCAGAGGAAATCCTTAACATATAATGCAGTCAGTGCTTGTGTTGCTAAACAAATTTATTATGTACGGTTGAAATAAACCTTTTGCTCCTTCCCAATTGAGCTGGACAAACCTATAAAATTTCTGTTGTCCTTCTGTCTCCTTACCTATCCACTGCAGTTTTATTAAGCATTTTAATGTGGGGATTGAAATCAATAGAGGAAGAACTATTAAAATTCACTGATCAATTCCAGGTCCTTACCAAATATTCCAGCAGCCTGGAAAATTAGCATCAGTCTCTAGCCTCTATGCCTAAATGAAATTAGGGTTTGGGCAAGTGGACCTTATAATAAAAATGGAAAATATTGGTGTTTTATCCTTAAATTGATAGCCACATGGCTTGGTGGATAGAGCACTGTACCTAGAGGCAAGAACCTGATTTCTAATTCTGCCTCATTTACTAGTTGTGTGGCCCTAACCAAGGACCTTAACATCTTTGACTTGTTTCCTCATCGTAAAATAGGGATAGTAAGAGCATCTACTTCCCAGAGAAGTAACAAGGATAAAATGAGACTATATTTGTAAAGGGATTTACAAACTTTAAAGCATAATGTAAATACAACAACTATTATTATTATTATTATTATTGGCTGTTTTTTTTCACTATCAGCATGGCTCTGATTTTGTTAGTATGAAGGGACAAAAGAAGATATTCCCTGTTGCAAGGCATCTCATTGAGATTTGATTGAATTGGGGGTTAGACATAAAAAAGATTAGGAGTACTAAGAAAATTGTGATGAAATAGGTGAGATCAGGTGAGTAGACTCTAGTTTTCTTTTATTTGGATTGAGTTCCTGCGAGAAGTAGGAGATCTGGGAGATTATTTAGGTGATCTGTGTATAGCTATGTTTTTGAAATAATGGTCGGAATTTGCTAATTTCTAACACTCCATGGCAACTTTTCAAATTAACAGGAAGGCGAGAGGCAGGGGTCAGCAAATATTAAATTGACCTTCCTGGGAGCAGACTAAAATAGGTGTAGGTAGCCAGGTGACACAGTGGATAAAGAACTAGACCTGGAGTCAGAAAGGTTTGAGTTCAAGTCCAACCTTAGATATGACTATATGACCCTGGGCAAGTCACTTTTGTGCCTCAGTTGCCTGAACTGTAAAATTGGGATGACAAAAGCCCCTACCTCAGAGGATTGTGATGAAGATCAAGTCAGTTAATTTTTGTAAAAGTACTTAGCACAGTGCCCAAACGTTGTTGTTGTTAAGCTGTGTCTGACTCTTCGTGACCACATTTGGGGTTTTCTCGGCTAAGATATTGGAGCGGTTTGCCATTTTCTTCTCCAGCTCATTTTTATTGATGAAGAACTAGGACAAACGGGATTAAGTGACTTTTCAGGGTCACGCAGCTAGTAAGTGTCTGAGGCCATATTTGAACTCAGGAAGATGAGTCTTCATGACTTCAGGCCCCGGGGCACTCTATCCACTGTGTCACCTAACTTCCCCTGCCCAAACAGAATAGGTACTTAACAATGCTTATTCTTTTCCCTTCCCCAACTTCACAGGCTAGATTGTGAGGGGGCCATAGAGCATCTGTTAGTTTTTTCATAGCACTAGGAGACTAAGAGAACTTTCAGAATATATGCTACATTTGAGTTTCTGCCTGAGGTAGTTATATGTATCTCCTAAAAGCAAGCTCATCTTCCTGTTGGAAGAGAAGATGAAAGGGCTTGAAGAACGTCTTTCAATGCTCATTCTGACTTATTAGAGAAGATGAAGGGTTCTGGGACAGGAAGTAAGCCAGAAAGAAAATGAAGTAGAGGAAATCACTGTGAATGACTGGAAGAATATGGCATAGCCGAAAAAGAGAATTCCTGAGGTTCACAACTAAAAGGACAATGTAAAGAGACGTAAGACTCCTCTTTGGGGGAGGCTTTCCTTATGCATTGGATGGGCTGAGACACTTTTGTTTTCTTATGCTTTTACTATATCCAAAAGACCAAAGAGCAAAATCTGTTTTACAATGGATGCAACCTTATTGTCAAAGTGATTGTGGGGAGGGTGATTACGGACAGTCAGACAAAGAAGCAACATTTCAGAGTATTGTTAGCCATGTTATTTCCCACTAAATCTAGGTCAGATAGAGAGGCAGATAAATGGTACAACACTGAATCAGGAAGATCTAAGGCAACATCTGTCTTCATATACTTACTGTGTGACCCTGAGCAAGTCACTTAACCTCTGCCCGATGTCCCTCATCTGTAAAATGAAGATAACAATAAGCACATCTCTCCCAGGGTTGTTGAGAGGATAAAATGCTACAATATTTGTAAAGCACTTTGCAAACTGTAAAACGCTATATAAATGCTAGCTATCCTCCTTCTCCTCGTCATCATCATTATTAGATACTCTTAAACAATGGATTCAGATGCTAGTCTATAGCATCCAAAGGCTTCATGTTGGATCACTAGAGCTAGTTAATCCTGCTAAAGATAACCTGACAGAAGGTTTATTTTCCTTCAGCACAGGAATAGACAAGTGGGCTGCCTCATGCAATATGTAATGGAGTCATAGAACACCAGGGACTCAGATAAGGCATACTTATCTAGGGCCTAAACCCAAGGGAGAACATAACATTTTATGTGAAGGAAAGATGATGGCTTGGGTACCAGGAGGCTCTAAGAATGAACTAATTTCATGTACTAGCAGTGAAACAACCTAGTATGTTAGGAGTGCATGGTGAGAGAGAGTATGTGGAAAGGAAGATAGCATGGAGATTCTTAACTAATAGTAAGGAGATATTCTCCTCTCTTGTCCCTGCTGGTTATTTGTGGTGCTCCTGGTTCATGGATTGTAGCCAATGATTAATACATGCATTGGTTTCATGCTGCTATATGTTAAGTCAAACATGCTGCTATATGTTAAGTCAAACCAACAAGCATTTATTAAATGACTTCCATGTGTCAGCCACTGTGCTAAGTACTGGGGATACAAAGAAAGGAAAAAGACAGTCCCTGATTACAAGGAGCTCACAGTGTAATTGGGAAGACAGCATGCAAACAAAAAGGTACAAACAAGCTATACACAGGATAAATTGGAAATAATCAACAGAGGGAAGGCACTAGAATAAAGGGGGATTGGAAAGGCTTCCTCCAGGAAGTGGAAAAGAGGAGGAAGAGAATTCTGGGCATGGGGGATCAACAGTGAAAATGCTCAGTAAGAAGATGTGATGGTTCTGGTATATTCTAAAGAATCTGGTTGCCATTCCTGCCATGTTTGAATCTCAAACAATAACAAACACCGTATCATACGTGACATGTGAACATGACAGTGGAGCAAAGAGGAAAAGATAGAAATACAAATAAGAGAGGTTGGGGGCTCATTTCTATGATGTGTAGAGAAATCTGTGGGCAGAATGCTATTATCCTGAATCACACATGGAAGATGTGCTAGAGAACCCACCAAAATTCATCAAACCCAAAGATTGCTACTCATTTCTACTAATCAATGATCACAACATGATATTCAAAGCTGGAAGACCCCCATCATTTTATAGACAAGAGAAGTACATCAAAGGTAGGTAAAGTGACTTTCTCAGTTATTTAAGCAGCAAAATGGTAATTAAAGCTTGTTTATATCCTCCAAATACATACCCAGTGTTTTTTTCCACAACAACACCAAGCAGGTAGATATGGAAATAAAAGACAAAAGGAGAAGAAATCTGTAAAGATTTTGAAATTGCAGACAGGAAAAAGAAGGATTTTAGAATACAGATAGTGTTTTCATCACTCCTTACAACTGGTTGTCTTCATTATGGAAAAGAGGGAAATACAGGTAATGACTGCCTAGCTACATGGATGCTGATGAAGAGAAGTATGTGATTCATCAGAAATCAAACCTTGTGATAGTAAAATGACAGGCTCCTGATAAGAATAAGAATGCACTTCACTATGACTGGCAAGAGACTTACCAATTTGATCAATTCCACTGAGGGAGAAAATGGTAGAAATAAAATAACAAAACTGGCTTATGTGGATGACAATATGTCATAGAAAGAAATCTTTAAAGTAGTGGTAGTGATTAGTTATTTTCAAGTAAAAATAACAGAAATGAATAAAAGAATATTATTTGTGGCCTCAGATCCTTATATATTAATGAATAGAGTGTGGGCAACAACAAAACCCAAAAAGTTTTATATAAAGAGGTAAGTAATCTTATAGTATCAATGACATTTTTTAGAATGGTATTGATGACTGGAATGTGATAATGGCAATGAAAATTTCTGCCTTATACAAAAGGAATATTTACCAGGAGGGAAAGGAAGGTAATGTAATAGGTAATGAAATTATTCATCTCTACAGAAATCCATGAAACTGAGAATTCAAGAATGGTAGATAGCATTTGGAGTGAGGATAAGAGGAGACAGAATCAGACATTTGCACAAGCACTGGATGGGTTTCCCAGTGTTCCTATGGAAAAAAAAAGCTGAGTTCTCTGATTGACTACAAACACAGTATGACTGAATAGTATGATCCAAATGCTAAAACGATCTAATGCACTTTTAGATTGAATGAAGATGTATGTTCCAATCATGGGAAGTCATAATGCTAATATAATCTGTGTTGGTCATTCAACATGTGGAATACTGTGCTGAATTTTGAGCATTACTTTTCAACAGAACCACTGAAAAACTAGAAAAGTGTTTCTTAACCTTTTTTGTGTCATAGCCGCCTTTGGTCATCTGGAAAAGCCTGTAGATATCTTCTCAGAATAATGCTCTTAAATAATTGAAAGAAATATCAAATTTCAGATAGAAGCTAATGAAAATAAAGATATAATTTTTTTTCTCATTTAAGTTCACAGATCTCCTGAAATCTATAAATGGACCCTTTGGCAGTCCATGGACCCAAGGTTAAGAACCCTTGAATTAGAGTGTCCAGTGGATATCCATTGAACTAGTGAAGATCTATAAACCATAATGTATAAGCACTGGCTGAAAAAAATTTAGAAAAAAGATTTAGGGGAAATGTGACATATCCATCTTTAAATATCCTAAAGGTTATCATGTACAAGAGGGAGTATACAGATATTCTATATCACTCCAGAATACGGAACAAGAACAGATAATTGGAATTGTAGGGCAACAGATTTCAAATACATATAAGAAAGAACTTCTTAACAATAAGATATGTCCAATAATAGAAGAGGTTACCCTTGAAAGCAATGAGCTCTCCATCATTGCAAATGTTTAAGCAGAATATGGATGATTACCTATTAGAGATTATTGTGGAGGGGATACCTATATGGATTTCAAAGATTGTTATAGAATAAAAAAACCCAACATTTCATTTCCTCTCTAAGAAGCTCTGGTTCCATGATATTAAAGTATAACATTGGAAACACTTGGCCAGATTAATGGTTGATCCAAACCAGGATTTATCAAGGAATTATTTTTCACAAACCTTAGCTGTCCTTCATTCCTTTATCTGTAAAATATTAAGAAAAGTATTCCAAGTAAACTGGTTTCTATGAATAATTCCTTATGAATTTATTCCATTCCTTATGGTTATGTATTTCAGGCCTGGAAGGGAAGAAAGAATCTTAGAATTAATCTATACTACTCACTTTATTGTTTTCAAAAATGAAACTACATCCCCAGTGAAGTGAAGGGATTTGTTCAAGGTTAGACAGCCAATTAATGGTGGAGGTGAAATTAGAACCTATGTCCCTGATTTCCTGTGCAGTAGTCTAGCAGGTCCTCTGAGGATGCTTCTTCTAACTCCCACTTTCAGTATCATGTAGGGTTCCCACACCTAGGTGTGCTTCATCTCTCCCTCAAACATCTAAGCAGAGTCTTGATGAGTTAGGGGTGATGCTCTAATGTCATTGGTTTGAGCCCCCACTAGTGTGCTTCCTTCCCTTCTAAGATTTTCAGTTGAGAACCATTTAGTGATTTAGTCAGTTTGTCTAACTTTTTTTAAAGAAGGATTTTTAATAACATTACAAGGGTATTATGCAAAGATGTAATAAAAACATCTGTACAAAATATTCCCCATCCCCCCAATTCTGCGACATACTCTCTTCACTATATACAGAGTCCTGTGGAAAGTGTGCTCAATCTTAGAAAGCGTACGTGGCAAAAGGGGAATTCACAGTTCCTAGTTGCTGGGAGAACCCTTTTCCTATTTGTGAGGTACTTAAGAATTTCCCCTTGGGCATATTGTAGTCTCTTTGATACTGGGCTCTTTGAAGAGTCATGAGTCCAATCTGTCCTTGGCTATTGATGATGCAGACATTGCCACCAGCTGATCTTGAGTGCCGCTTAGGATACTGATGGGAAGATGGTAGCCACTGCTGCCTTGAGAGCATTATTCTAGGACACTGATGAATGGGAAGATGAGTGATCTAACATCCTTCAGACCCTTTGAAAGTTGCTAGATCCTTCTCTAGTCATAAGATTGAGGGGAATGAGTACTTGTTGAAGCCAAGGCATCTTCTTCCCTCTCTCACTCTCAGGTGGTTCCTTCTTGGGGAGTTCAGCTAGAATTTCACACTCACTCTAATTTTTGGAATCTCCACTCCCATCTTCTGAACTCATTCGGTAATTTGTAGAAAATTGCTGGAGCATGATCAGGTTTTATTAGCCTATTTGAACATGATCATTGTGCTGTCATTTGAGTTCTAAGGCACTTTTGTACTGAGTATAAGGTTGTTTTTAGTTGATTGATTGAGACCAGTACTCAAGTATCAACTAAAATGGGATGGAGTGTTTGTTTCTTTTTCACTCACCCTTACAATAGTATTTCTAAAATTTTAATTCAACAAATTAATCCAATGAACATTTATTAAGCACAATGCAGTGTGCTGGGAATGCAAAGATAAAGTAAGTCATAGACTATCCATGCCATCAAGTTCCTGAAAGTATACCAAGAGGAATTTGATGGGTACACAAATGATTATGATGAAAGCAAAATATGATAAACACAAAGTAGAGATCTAGGCAAACTCTTCATCTTTAGATGGCAGATCTTGAAAAAATTCCATGATAGAGGAAATATATTCAGGTACAAATATCCATTATCCAGGTATAAATAAGGGGCTGGAGATTGAGGGAGAGGTTGAGGAGAGGAAATATAGATTTGAAAGACTAAATAGTAGCGATAACTGAAACCATGGAAGTGGATGAGACTGCCAAGGTACAGAATTTAGAGAGAGAACAAAAAAGAAACAAGGGTTAGATCTGGAGAATCCACATTTAAGAGTCAGGAAATGAGAAACCACCAACAGAGACAAAGAAGAAGAAATCAGAGAGGTAAGAGAACCATGAGGACATAGTGTCATGGAGGTCAAAGAAATACTATAGAGAGTTCAAGAAAAATGAGGACTGAAAAGACATTTGAATTTGGTAATAAGAAAGTTTTGTCAGTTTTATAGTGAGCAGTTTCAACAGAATGGTATTGAGACAGAACCTAAATTGTAAGGGACTGAAGAGAGAGTAAGTGATGAGGAAGTAGAGGCAGAAATTGCTGCCAACTCTTTCTAGAAGTTTTATAATGGAGAAGAAGAAGAGGGAGAAACAGAGAGAAAGAAGGAGCAAGAGAAAGGTTGGGAGGGTGAGGGAGAGCAAGAAAGAGAGAGAGAGAGAGAGAGAGAGAGAGAGAGAGAGAGAGAGAGAGAGAGAGGAAGAGAGGGAGAGGAAGAGAGAAAAAAGAAGAGAGAGAGGAGAGAGGGAGGGAGAAAAGGAAGGAGGGAGGGAGAACAATAATTTGAGTGAGTAGCAGGATCAAGGGGAGGTTTCTATAGTGTGTGTATTGTGTGTGTGTGTGTGTGTGTGTGAGTGCATGTGTGTGTGTGTGTGTGTGTGTGTGTGTGTGTGTGTTTAAAGGATGGAGGAGCCTGAGCATATTTGTTGTTGAAGGGAGAGATTAAAGAGGAATAGGAGAGAAGTGATGATTGATGGATGAAGGTCATGCGGACCTTATGTTCTCAAAGGATTACCTCGTAGGGATGCCCGGGATTTATTTGGGCCTTTTATGTAGACCTTTTTCAACCTGTTTACTCCCTGTAAAACCTTTGTAGAACTTTCCACCTGCAGAAAATTCTCAGCTCATATCCTCTATGAACTCTAAGAATTCTTCTTTGTATGTTTTTGGGATTGTTTTACATTACAAACCAGACAAGAAGTCTGTCTAACTGATGTGTCTAAAGGTTAGAACAGCTAAGGTCCCTTTAAGGCAACTCAATGGTGTGTTGAATTAAGGAAGGAAAATGACAAGATAAACAGGAGGCTGCTTTGTAAGTGGGTATAAACCAGAGGAGACAGAAAAGAAAGAGGATGGCATATTTATTGAAAGGGCACTTTTCTTTTCTGACTTAGAACTATTTATCAGATTTATGAACCAAACCTCCCTAACCAGTTAAAGATTGTCTTTCTTATTTCATATATCTTGTTACCCAGTTGCTATATTCTCTTTCTTTCCCTCTTGCTTTTTTCCAAAAAAAAAAAACCAAGAAAGATGAGAAAATCAAGGAGAATATTATTTATGTGCCTAATGTCAGAGAAACCAACATTAGGAATGGTTGCAAATAGGAGGCTAATTTTAGTCTTTGGTTGGTGAAAAACAGAGTCAAATAAACAGAATTTCAAATTAAGATAGGACAGTGGAATGGCTTAAAGAACGAAATGAACTATAATACTTGATTATTAAATAAAGTTCACCTGTCACTCAAGTAGAAAAAAATGTTTCTCTTTTCTGAGGAGAGAGCTTAGCTTCCCATTGGCCTTGCTACGTCTAGTCTTCAAGCTACTGTACCCGATAATACCAGATTCCCCAATACTTGGATGAATCTGTGATCTCAGGTTAAGAACTCTCTCCGCTGATTGATCAATCAATCAATGAATACTGGTTAGGTGACTATTTAATGCACTGGGGATACAAAGACAAAAAATAAAGCCATTTTTGCTTTTAAGCTTCACATTTGATTGAAGGAGACTCCATGTGCATAAATAAGGTGATAACATTAATTTTTAGATTACATAGATACAAGAATAGGTACAATATGTGTACAAAGTAAATTCTAGGCAATTTGGGGAAGGAGGGCATTAGGAGCTGGGACAGGGGAATCAGAAAAGACGACATGTGGAAGGATGTGCTTAAACTGAGTCTTGAAAGAAACAAGGGAATCTAAGAAGTAGAGATGAGGAAGGATTGCATTCCAGGCACAGGGGAAGGCAAATGCAAAGGTACATTGATGAGATATGGAGTGTCACATGTGAGGGACACCAAGAACAGCAGTTTAGCTGGACTGTGGAGTTTAGGAAAGGGAGTAATGAGACTAGAAAGGTAGGTTGGAGCATGCTTATTTTCCTTTTAACTGTTGTGTAGGTGAAGCTGTTCATAATCTTCTATAATCCTCCTCTGTAATGTTTTGGATATGTGTTTATTCTCTGGGAGTATTGCCTTAGCTTGCTATATAATTTTGATTTTGACCTTTCCTCTAACTAGTCAATGATCTGAATATATACTGCCAGATGATTCTGAAATGTCTTCATCAGCAACCAGTTATTTCCTGGCCTCCTTCTCTTCCTTCCCTCCTACCCCCATCGAGTGCCTCCCAACTCTCTTTTACTGAAGAAAATATCCATCATATTGTGTGTATGCATACATATCTACATATGTACATATTCATAAAGAATTTGACGAAATTGTCCAAATTAAGACAGCACCTATCCTGGTACTAGGTGGCTTCAAAAAGAAGATGGGCACAGGACAGGATGGTGTGTGTGTGTGTGTGTGTGTGTGTGTGTGTGTGTATGCACATATATACACAACTATCTTTTATTGAAGAAAATATGAAAATATGAAAAAAATTGCAGATACTACACTCAATATATTTTCTTCAACAAAAGAGAATTTTATACATAGAGTATTTATATTTTATATATATACACATGTATATATAATATGAAGGATATTTTCTTCATTTGTGTTATGCATATATGTATACACACACACATACCATCCTTTCTTGTGCTTATCTTCATTTTGAAGCCACATAGTATCAGGATAGATGCTGTCTTAATTGGGACAATTTTGTCAAATACTTTATAAAATTTTTCTGCTTCTTTTTCTTCATCGTTATGTTGGCTTACATGCTATACTTATCTTTATGGTGACATTTGCTTGTATTCATCATGAACACTATAAGAAGTGGTGATCATGTATCATTGGTTGTCATCTTTGTTGCTTTTGGGTGCTACATTACTCATCATCATTGACTTTTACATATCACTTTAGAGTTTCCAAAATGCATTATCTATGTCAATCAACCAGCAAGTAAGCAATTAAGTTCCTACTATATGCCATATGTTATACTTGGCGCTGGGGATACAAAGGCAAAAACAAAACTGTGATTGCCCATAAGGAACTTAAGGAACTTAAATTCTATGGAAGGAAACAACATGTACAGACATAAATAAGTATATATTATATGCAAAGGAAGTATGAAGTAATGAGGAAAGGAGTCACCAATAGCTGGGAAGAACAGGAAAGACTTTGTATAGGAGGTAGCTCTTGAGCTGAGCACTGAGGGAAGTTAGGCATTCTAAGAGGTAGAGGTGAGGAGGGAATGCATTCCAGGCCTGGGGAACTGGCTATACAAAGGCTGGGAGATGAAATATTGTGTTAAGGTAGTAGCAATGGGGTCACTTGGACTAAGAAATATGAGTGTATGCCCATGCAGAAGTCTACCTTGCCTGGGTCACCTCCAGCTCATCCTTGAAGAGTTATGACCACAATGTCAGTTTTCCATGCAGCTGATTCACAGATCCATAGTGCCAGGATTCCTGTGACATCAAGTACCCAGAATAATGGGATGCGGAGTAGAGAAGAATGAGATGGACCACTCAGAGACCTCTCAGTGGGGAGGTGTGCACAGTAGGGGATTAGTTAGTCTAACGGAGGAAGACAGCACACAGAAGGAAGGTGAAAGGGAGGGCAGGGCCTCCTGTCCAGGAGTGTGATGGGGAAAACCAAAGGAGTACAGCCAGGAGGGAATAAAGAAATGTCTGGCCTGGGACCTCTCCTTAAATGGTGGTTATGAGAGGATCTCTTCAATTCTCCCTCCTATCAGAGGAACAGAGGTTACTGCTGAGGGTGTAGCATTGCTACAGTAATATTATAGGGAAGGAGGACAATGGATCTCAGTTCTTGGGGAAGATTCAGGATCTTTATCTTTGAATATGTGAAGATTTAAATGTATATGCACATTTAAAGTGACAATTAAACTGAATGTAACATAAGTGAAAACTGTTGACACTGATTATAAGTATCAAAAAAAACCCAAAACAAACCCTAACAAAGTAAGAAGAGAAAGACTGTTAAAAAAAAAAGAGTTTGGCTGGGTTAAAAAGTAATCCAACCATTTATGTGAACTGCAGAACAGTTATACTCAATCACTTGGTGCCACAATGATCATTATTCATATAATTTTTTTTTTGCTTTTTGGTGAGGCAATCAGGGTTAAGTGACTTGGTCAGAGTCACACAGCTGTTAAGTGTTAAGTGTCTGAGGCTGGATTTGAACTCAGGTCCTCCTAACTCCAAGGCCAGAGCTCTATTCACTGCGCCACCTAGTTGCCCAATTCATATAATTAATTATACATCCTATTAATTTCATATAAGTTTGATTGGACTACAGCTAAACTCAGTTTATACATGCTCAGCCTTTGAAATTTGTGGTGTATGTACAGTGATTAACAACTTTGAAAAATAGAAGAAACACTGAGCTGTATTAATAAATTTTGGCACTTAATTAAGGTAGTAGGTCTACATTGAGGCTTAAATGTTTCACATGTACATTTTTGTCTTCCTAGTTATATGGTTAAATTCAAGTGTCTGACCTTATATTCTTTTATCCTCCTCAATATCTAGCATGTGGCAGGTAATCAATCAATATCCTGAAGTAATAAAATGGAAAAAAAAACTTATAAGATACCTAATTGCATTTATGCCAAGTTTCTGTTCTAATTCTGATGTCCTCACTAAATGTTAAAGTTGGCCATATATTTTTAGAGTCAGAAAGCACTCAAAGGAACATGGAGAGATCATCTAATCTATTCTTCTATTTCCTGGCATACTTAGACTTTTACACTATTGAGTTATGCACATTCAGACTTCGCAAATGAATTACTTTGAAAATGAGTCTCAAATTTCCTATAGGCAAATCAAGATATCAGATTTGGACCTAGCAAAGAAAGAACCGCAAGCTTTGAATGTGGTTCTGTTTTTTAAAAAGTCATATGTAACTATGGTGACAAATTATTCCAAAAGGTCAATTTTGGTCTTAATTATATATTTAAGAATGTAATCAATGTTGGGCTCTTTAATTAACCAATTCAACCATGCTTGATTTATGGAATTTAGAGATTGAAATAAAACATATTGTGGCACTAGTTAGTTTGAAAAAAAAACATCTTTTTGCCTTCTGAGATACACAATGGTTCTTCTAGGTGGTTCTAAGTGGTTTTATATTATATAATTAATTTCTGCAAAAATTGAGATCTTGTAATTAACAAAACAGGTTTCTCTCCCCTTACTTGGGCTAGTATTTTATGAAATCAAATGTGCACCCATAGTAATTCCATACTTCCAATTGGCCAGACTAGAATTTGCAAGTTTCTTGACATTCTGAAGGTTTCTTATTGATAGGACCATAGATTTAGTGTAGAAAAGGACCTTAAATGTTATAACCCAAATTCTTCATTTTACAGAAGAGGGTACTGGGACCCAGAAAGGTAAAGTGACTTCCCCAGGCGTCATAGCTAGTGGGAGCGCTAACTTTGAACTCAGGTCTAGAACTGTTTCCATCACACTGTTTCTATCCACACCCCATCCTAAACAAAGAAGCATAAAACCTTAATTCTCATATATCATGAACTTGAGAAAAGGGTTTAAGTGTGATCTGATATGTTATTACAGGTAAAGCAAACTCGAGTAGAATATATCACTATGGAAATCCTATTTAAAATAAACGACATTTATATAAAAGAATTTCTTTGCAGAAGCCACAGCTTGTATTTCAGAATGTCTGGTTCCCTACTTGACCAACCCACCCCCCCCGCCCCAAAAAAACAAACAAACAAAAAAAAAAAAACTTAGAAGCTCTGTCCCTTCTATAATCCTTTCTATCGGGGCACTTTGGTTCAGCTAAGCCCAGATACATTTCCTTTACATCCAGGCTTATTGCCAGAGTATGAAGGCAGAAACCTGAACGAAATATTCTGTTCAAGAAGAGAGTTAACCCTTTGATAGTCCAATGCCGCATTAATCTTTGGGAAGAGTGGTGCTCTGTCTTTAAGTGGCAGAGATATGCCCAAATCTACATGTGCTCAGTTGGTGACCAGTATCATATAGAAAGAACATATTCAGAGCTCTTTGAGGAATGGGGCACTATTTAACCTATATTCTTTGTGTTCCAAAGTGTTCTTTACAACCATGTATCCTATGGGTGCTCAGTAAATGTTTGACTGTGATGAACAATATTTTATTTCTCATCTTTGAATTTTTGTTTTGTTTTGTTTTTGCAGATCAATGCCAACTTTCAGGATACTTCGCGTAATGATGACAAAGAGACCATTTTCTTCAGCCACCTACTTAACCAGTTCAATAAGTCCATGATCAAAGACAGGCTAATTTCTCTGACTTCAGTAAACCTGAAAAGAAAGGCTATTTGAAAACACCCAGTTGGAAAAAATATAATTAAAACCCTAGAGACTGTCCATGTGAGGTGAGTGATGACAATGCATCAAATATTGTCTCCTGGGCAGGTAGTCAACTCAATTCAGTAAATTCAGAGTCTGGAAGGCAATTTCTGAGATTCCATCATCAGTGAGGAGGGGGAAAATCAAAGGAGAGGCACAGGCATATATCTGGTCTGAAAGAGCAAAACATAATGTAATCCATGAGAAAAAGTTAAACTTTTGTATTTTAAGAGATATTGTTTTGCTTAAAAGTGATCTCATATTTATCTCATTTATTCTTAAAATCCCATCCCTTGTCATTTTCTCTAGAGTAGAGCTAGCTATCTCAAAAAAATCTGAGTTCAAATCATACCTCAGACACTCAATTTCTGTGTGACCCTGGACTTTAGTTTCCTCATCTGCAAAATGAAAGGGTTGGACTTAATCTTCTCTAAGGTCCCTTCCAACTCTAAATCTACACTCCTATGATGTGCATGAAAAATGGGATTGGTTTGCAAATTTCAAAGCCCTTTATAAATGTCAAGTATTAGGTTCTCATTCTCACAAAATGCTACCAAACTCATTTTTGTTGAGGTCTTTCTCTTCCTAAATTATTAAACTCCTTTAACTTCTAAAATACTACTTTGGGTTATGTCTAATGAAAAGTATTAACCCTATAAATCCTCCTACAATTAATAATTTTTAGGAGAAGCCTTTTACTGACTTCAATTAATTGAATAAGTAAAGTGGAAAAAGGTCTTTTGAGACCTTCCCCATAAAGAATAGACTTTTGTAGTTCTCCCTGTTTGCAGTCATAGAAAACACATCAAGAGATCAAACCATTCTATCCCTGTGCCTCTAGATACAATTTCAGTCAGACCATCCCAAAAAATATCTCCATAGAAAACTCTATAGCTTCCTTTGATAATCTAGCCCACTGCCTCATAATCCTGAAAGTCAGGCAGTTCTTTCCAATGATTAATTAAAATAATCTTAAGATAAATTCAGTTCTCCCATTAAAACATTGAAGGGTCAAGGTGGTAGTAAAATAGATTTGTTAGATTTAGAAGATCAATTAATCAATCAAGCTAGACACTGAGTTGGGTACTAGGGCTACGATGACATAAATAAATGAAACAACACCTGTTCTCAAGGAGTTTACATTCTGATGTAGGGAAACAATATATTTATATTTTTATGTAGCACATACACACATATATACATTATATATATATATATATATACACACACACACACACATATACACATTTATACCTATACATACACATGGATAGATATATACAGAACAAATATGACATGAATGCAAAATAGTTTGAAAGTGAGTGCCCTAACACTTGAGGGGATCAGGAGATCAGTTTTCGGAGAAAGATGGTACTTGAGTTATTTCTTGAAGGAAAGGAGGGGTTCTATGAGTTGGAGATGAGGACGAAGTATATTTCAGATGTGGTTTTTGATTAGTGTTCATGCATGGAGATGAGAGATGTGTGAGGAACAAATGGAAGGTTAGTTTGAGTGGACCATACAGTGCTGAAGGGGGGAGTAATGTATAATGATGCTGGAAGGGTTGGTTGGGGCCAAGTTTTAAAGGGCTTTAAAAGCTAAGCAGAAGAATTCATATTTTGTCCTCCAGATAGTAGGGAGGCTCTGGAGTTTATTGAGGAGGGACTCTGCCACTCAGATTTACACTTAAGGAAAATCATGGCGGTCTGTGTGGAAAATGGATTGGAATGGAATGTGGAGAAATAAGACAGAAAGAAGACATTCATTAGTCCAGGCAAGAGGTAATGGGGGGTCTGAACTAAAGTGGTAGCAGTGTGAGAAATGTGGGGGAAAGAGCACGTAACCAAGGACAAACAAAAGATGAATTTATAAGAAGAATCCTAGGAAGGTAAAAATCTAGAAAGAAATGAGACTTTTGAAAATCTGCCAAAGACAACAAAAGTTATTTTTTAAAAGTTATGGATGAAACAAGAAGATAAACAAGGAAGAGAAATGTTGAGCTAGAAAAATGGGGATTGGGTGATTGTAGTTAGATGGATTTTGAGTTGGTTGAATGACTAGACCCAAAAATGATTAATAAATTAGTGCCAAATCAGGCAGGGAGTATCCTCTAGAGTTTCATGATGTCTGTTTTTGGTCCCATTTAGAAAAAAAAATCAGAGACTTGGATGAATACGGCATGCTTATCAGATATGGGGATGGCATGAAGCTGGGAAGTATAGCAAAGAAATTGGATACAAGAAGTAGGATTGAGAAAAGTTAGGTAGACAGATAAAATCTAATAACTGTCAGTTAACAATCACTTATGAATCACTTACTATGTGCCAGGCCCTGTGCTAAACTCTGGAGATACAAAGAAAAGCAAAAATTGTCCCTTCCCTCAAGGAGCTTACAGTCTAATGGAGAGACAACAGGCAAATAATTATGTACAAGCAAGACATAGATGGGGTAATTTGGAGGTGATCTCAGAGAGAAAGCATTAATATTAAGGGGGGTAGGGAAAGACTTTTTGAAGAACAAGGAATTTTAGCTGAATAAATAAGAATGAGATGAAAAAGATGAAATTTAATGGGAATAAATGTGGTCATATTTCAGTTAAAATTAATTGCACAAATATTGAACTGAAGACACATAGGAAACAATAAATAACTGTGAACTGGCTAACTATGTGACTAGACAGCAGTTATAAAAAGACATGAGTATATTTTAATAGCTTCAAAATTCACTATGACTTAATATTTTGATAAAAAGAAACTATTGATTTTTAGGCTTAAGGAATTAAAAGAAGTATGGTATCTAGGATACATGATATAATAGAATCCTGTTATGCTCTCCCTTGGTATGATCACACTTGGAGTTTTAGGTTCAGTTTCAGCACTTGGTATAGTGCCTTGCACATGGTAGATACTTGATAAATGCATATTGAGCTAGATTATCTTCTAGGTAACATATTTTAGGAAAGCCATTGACAAAATGGTAGATGGTGCAGGGGATATAGTGTTGGGCCTGAAGTAGGAGAAGACTCATCTTCCTGAGTTCAGCTCTGGCCTCAGACACTTACTAGCTGCGTGACCCTGGGCAAGTCAATTAACCCTATTTGCCCCAGTTTCCTTATCTGTAAAATGATCTGGAGAAGGAAGTGGTAAACTACTCCAGTATCTTTGCCAAGAAAACCCCAAATGGAGTCATGAAGAGTTGGACCTGACTGAAATGACTAAACAACCACAACATTGACAAAATGGACCCTGTGAAAGATGGATTAGACTTACCTTGCTTAACCTCAGAGGATATAATTTGGAGCAATGGGTGGAACTTCAAACAGGAAGATTTGAGCTTGATGTAATCAGTATCTTCCAAAGAGTTAGACCTATGTGAAATTTGAATGGCCTTGCTGGGTAGGTTTACAGCTCTTATTACTGAAGGTCTTCAAGTGGAAGCTTTTAGGTAGGTTGTCAGGGATATTGTGTCAGGGAATTCTCTTTAGTAACAGATGTGACCGCAAGACTCTTAAAGTTTCTTCCAAATTTATGGTTCTCTAAATCTAAATATTAACAGATGGCAGAGAGAAAGGAGAGTTACTTAACTTCATTTCCTCACCCAAGTAGAACATTCTTCAACCTGGAAAGAGTAGGACAAACATCCTTAAGAGAGAAATAAAACCCAAGATAAGAGAGTACACCTGGCTGCTTCAAATGAATTTATGTGCTCAGTACCAGATAAATTATATACCAAGGTACTAAAAGGATTTGCAGATGTGATCACAGCTACTGTTAGTATCTTTGAGAAATAGGGTAAGGACTACAGGGTTGGAGATGGGCAAATGCTATCCCAGTTTTCAGAAAGGGAAAAAAGTTCCATTTTACATGCACTGTACAAAGATACTTTGATGTCAGTCCCTGTTAAAACTCCAGAATAGATTCTTATTCAACATCTAGTTCAGTGCTTTGCCTAAAGTAGACACTAAAAGGATGGATGAGTGAGTGAGTTAATGAATGAATAAGTGAATGAACCATACGATTTGTTAAAATGTAGAGAAGAAAGCATGTCCTGATTTGCTGGTGTGTATTTGTAGTCCCTGCTGCTGAGGACTGTGGATAGCTTGAATTTGTGAGTTCTGAGCTACAGTATGGCTAAAGCTGATCAAGTGTCTACATTAAGTTTGGCACTGATATGGCGATGTCCTTTGAGCTCACTAAGGCTCAAAATGGTTATCTGGGAAATAGTATGGTATAGTTCAGACAGTGTTGGGTATGGAATCAGGAAGAACTGGGTCTTCAAATCCTACCTCTGATACTCACCCGATGACTAGTTATTTAATTTCTCTTAGCCTCAGTTGTCTCATTTTTCAGATGAGGATCATCATACCTATCTTGTAGAATTGTTGTAAGGCTCAAATGAGACAAAGAATATAAAGCATTTTGCAAACTTTAGAATCTGAATAAAAGTCAGTTCACATTAAGCTAATTCTTCTTAAGTTATTTCTTCTTGGATTTGCTCATTTTTCCATTCCCAGTGCTGACCTAATGAAGTCTAGGACTTCATTACCTTATATTGGGATAATACTACTATTATTCCTATAATTAGTGATGTGAATCAGTTTCCTGTGTAAGTTGGTTGGTGAGTTTCCTCAACGGAACAGTTTTCTTTTGTATATCCAGAATTTCATTCTTGAGCATTTCAGATCCCTCTTGGGCTAACTTCCCCTGAACTATTTTAGTCTATGGGATCTTTCTTTTGAACCTACTGAAATCTACTGTCCTAAAATTTAAGTTCCACATCAAATTATGCCCCATGTTCCTCCATCTATCATAAATTCGAGGATGGAGTGGTCACTTTCCCCCAAGGCTTCCACCCCATTTTCACCCCAGAAACCAGATCCTCTCATTGCCATTGGATTTGGCAGTTGAGATCACTATTGTTCTTGAATGGAGCAGTTTCAGATGACTGATGAAAAATTTTAAGGGATTACATCATACAATACAGTACATGGCAAACACATAAAGTAGTCCCTAGCATAGTAATAATGCAAGTGTATTTGATGTCAATCTGGAAAACTATTCTCTATTTAAAACATGACACCAACATAATAAGGTCAAGAACACTGATAAAATGGTGATCTTTTTCAGGAGCAAGTTTAAGCTCAATAAATCTATTACCTGTTAAATAGAACTAAGTTTGGTTTCCAAATTTTAAAAGTAATCAAACTAAATCATTTTATCAATCTATAATATTAAGCTATACAGCTACACTGAAAATACATATTAAAAAATTCCTGTTTCTCCAATGACATTGAAATGCTATTTCTACTCAGTAAAGCATGAAATTATTAATGTTCATTAAGGAAATATAGGGACTAAAGGCTTTGAGCTTGAATTCATAGATCAAATTGAAACAATGGACAAAAGTGATACTTAATAAGTGGAGGCAGAATGAAGAAAACTTGAGTTAAAATCCTCAAATACTTATTAGCTGTGGGACTCTGACCACACCACTTAATCTTGCTTAGTCTCCTCATCTGTAAAGTAAGGACAGGAATAGCAACTATCTCACAGAGTTGTAAAGATCAAATGATTTAATACATATAAAGTTCTTTGCAAACCATAATGTTCCACTGAAGTGCTAGTTATTTTATTATTATTACAAAATGCCTTGGTTTATGCAAGGCTAGATGCACTGATCACAGAGTTTCTAAGGAAAATGCTATGACTGAATATGTTAAAAGACTAGCGTCCTGAATTCAAAGCTCAATAAGAACATATTTAAAACAATGGATACTTACGCAATACTTTTCTAAATGTATACTTTCAGAAATCTAAAATGGCCCATAAAAGATTTGGAAAATATCCAAAGATGTTAGTGATTTAATGACATATGGGGCTGATCACTAGAAGGTAGCTATAAAAAGATGAAGATTTCCTCAACAAAAAGGAGGAAGAAAATTAATTATTATTCTGAGTTAACAAGCATCTGTAGGATGCCTATTATGTACTGTGTACTATCTTTCTTCTTAAAAACAAATGGCTATGAAAACATTACCTTGAATTTATATAACACCTAGTTTCTAGGGAGCTAAATGTCCTCCACAAATATATAATATATTTTGACATCCTATGGAGGAAGATGTCAGAGTCCAAGGCATCTGCAGTAGACATATCCTCATGGAAAAGGGGAAGACTTTAGTCAGAAGCAAAGAACTGTGTTTCAAGGTACTTATCTATACCTCAACTCATCACTGGCCAATTCACAAGATGTTGACACAACCCCTGTCTCCATGGGCTTCAATGACCCATAGAACAGGCAACTGTCATATCTAGAATGACACTTGTCTACCTATATATAATTACATGTGTGCATACCAATATACATGAAGAGATGGACATCTACATATAGGCATATATGTGTCTATATGCCTGTATATGCACGCCTATATATCCACATATTCCTATATATATACAAATATCTCTAAATGTATATATGGTATATGTATGTGTGTATATGCATATATGTATATGTGTATGTATTTCGTGTGTATGTATATATACATATGTATGCGTATATGTGTCTGTGTGTATATATATATATAAATATATATATGTAGAGAGAGAGAGGCATGTGCATACACATACATACAAGCATAGAAGTATACAAGCAGGCAAAATAACAACTAAGCACCAAGGTCTTCTGAATCCAATTCCATTGTTGCTATTGTTGTCATTTTTTCCCAGTGCCCCATGTTGCTCCTGGTTATACATTTAATTTTCATATTGTAGAGAAATATAATTTTAAAATGTAAAATGCTATAGATAAAATTAGTTATAAAGTTGCAAAAATGCAATAAATAAATTTAGGCTACTTAAAAATGACTACATGATTCTGTGGCAGCTGTGAGATGTAGAGCAAGTGCAAATGGTCCATGAATGGAGTATCTGACATGGTGAGCCAGTGGAGTCATTGTGGTTTGTGAGAGTACTGGATTTCCTTCCTTGTGGGTAAGTTTTCTGTATCTGGAATCTTCTTGGCTCAAGAAGATTCAAATCTATTAGGCATTCCATATCTTTACATCTAAACAGGAATTGTTTTGGGGAAACATGATGAGTTCATGAAGGATTGATATCTTCCTGAAAGTAGGAAAGGGCCAGGTCAGAAGATAGGCACATGATGGAATACTATCTCTCTGATCTTCAGGAAGTGGGAGGGAGATAGGTCAGATGGGATGATAAAATAATATACATAGTAGGTACTGAATAGATGGTTGTTGAATTGTACCAAATTGTTGACCGTTGAACAAAGAATTTACTATTCATATCAAATAACCAAGGACCTAGGAGAAAAATTGCATGCAATTTTGTCAATTCTCTTAATAGTTCATCTCATTTTAATAATGCAAACTCCCCTTGAAAACTATGAGATTTATTTGAGATGAATAAAAAATAGGCAATCAAATCATAAGTAGCTGTTTCATCCAGTTTTAAATAAGGCTATTAAAACCTTTGGTGCATCATAATTAAGTCAAAGAACAAAAGATGACTACAGCATTATATCTGGAAAGAAATACAACCCCAACTGTCAATGGCTGTCAGTTCTGGAAATATTGATTATTCATAGTTACGATGCAATTTAGAGAATGAATAGAAAATCATTTCCTTACTGGGGCCATGATCACAAATCACAATTACAGAACACTTTCACTCTCCTTTGACTTTTTAAATAGTTACCTATTCTTAGCATTTCCCTTAGGATTCCTTAGGAGAAGGAAGAATGTAGTGGACAAGCTATAACAATATTTATTCATTCATTCTTTCCGTAAGCATTTATTAATCAACTACTCAATGCAATTCATTGTTATCAATAGTTTGCAGCTAATGATATCTGACAAAACTAAGCAGGAGACAAAATTTCCACATATTAATATTTTCCCTATAATATTTATACTTGAGTATAGAGGTAGCATGACCTCCTAGTGGAAAGAGGAATAGTCTTGGGGTTAGAAAGACTTGGGCTCAAGTTCTATTTCTTTTTTTTTTTTTTTGTTTGGTTTTTTTGGTGAGGCAATTGGGGATAAGTGACTTGCCCAGAGTCACACAGCTAGTGAATGTTATGTGTCTAAGGCCAGATTTGAACTCAGGTCCTCCTGGCTCTAAGGCTGGTGCTCTATCCACTTATCCACTGTGCCATCTAGCTGCCCCTCAAGTTCTATTTCTAATCCATACCAGCTGTATGACTGTGTCCAAGTGATTTAACCTCTTTTGCTACAGGTAAGCCTCTAGACTACAAGTCATGCTCATTGCTGATATGCACTGGGTGTTCCTTTCATCATTGGACTCAGAGTTCTGAACCAAAAAGAAAGACAAAGACAAAAAGAAACCCAAGCAGAATGGAGATAGGTTGATGTGTAATAAAAAAAGAACCACAATTGAGATGCAACTATCTAGAGTTTCTCTGACAAAATAATTTAAAAACAAACCTAAAAACAGTTAGTGTGACTTTATGTAGGGCTGTCAAAAAGTCATTCTGGGAGTGAAATGTGAAAGTACAAATAGTGAGTAGACTCTTAAAGCAAGGAGGGAAAAGATAAGGTCAGCAAAAATGCTGATGAAGTTAAATCAAGTCCATGGAATCAAAGGGATAAAAGAGATTTTTCATCTCTAATGAAAAGGAGATATAATACTAGAAAGAAGTCCTGTTAATAAAGGGGAAGAGGGAAAGGAGTGGGAGGGAAAGGAAAAAGGAAAGAGGAAGGGGGAGAAAAGAGGGGAATGGAAGGAGAGGAAGAGAGACAAATCCGTCTAAATAAAGCCATTCAAAATGTTAACATTCTAAAAAATTTTAAATGTTTTTGAAAAAGGATAATATACTTTGGAAAAATAAGAGGTAATGAAGACCACGTTGACTAGAACAGAATGTCTGATATGAAATGTGGCTTATTAGAATATGAAATCTTCAAAGAATCCTATTTCCAGATAAGCTAAAAGATAAATAGAATTCCCTTGACTTTTTTTTTTTTTTACAATGCCATCCAGGACTGAACCACAATGAGGTATTTGGAGAATGTTTCATTCCCTGCTGGAACACTCCCTCCTTCTGCTTGTTTACATTTTTAAAAGCTTGATAATTATTTCTGTGGCTTCTTTAACACCAAATTCCTGACTGACCCTGGTGTACTCTGATCTGTGATTCTATTCTTATCTAGATAAGAAGTCTGATTCATTCAGCTTCTGAGCACTTCTATGAAAATTAAAAAAAACTAGCAGATTGAGGAAAATACTGGAATATTAAGGTATGTATGCTTTAATCCTACCACTAGCTTGCTAAATAATTTTTAAAAATGTGTTTTTATTGATATTTTCAGTTTCTTATATCATCTCCTATACCTCTCCCAAAGAGACATCCCATAACTGATCAATATTTAAATTTTTTTTTTAAATTCTGAAAACATGTAATATGTAAAACTAATGTCTCCCACTTCCATGAAGGGGTAAGTTGGGGGTGTCTTCTCATATCTCTTTATTTTAGACCTATTTGGTCTTTATAATTTTGTTACATTTACTTCTAATTTTTTGGTACGTAATTGTTCTTTTAATTTACATTGTTGTAGTTACTGTGTATATTGTTTTCCTGGCTCTGCTGATTTAATTGCATCAATCCATATAGATTTTTCTATGCTTCTCTGAATTTATCACACATTATTTCATATGACATAGTAATATTTCATTACATTTATGTATCACAATTTGTTTAGCCATTCCCAAATTGATGGGCACCTATTTTGTTTCTTTTTTAAAAATCAATTTATTTGTTTTTTAACATTGATTTTTAAAAATTTAGAGTTCTGAAGTCTCTCCCTCCTTCCCACACCTTCCTCACCTATTGAAAAGGCAAGAAATGTGATGTCAGTTATACATATGAAATCATGCAAAAAATTTCCATAATAATCATGTTGCAAAAAATAAAGCAAGAAAAATAAAGAAAGTCAAAAAAATGTGCTTAAATCTGCACTTAGATGCCATTAGTTCTCTCTCTGGAGGGTAGCATTTTTTCACAATAAGTCCTTTGGAATTGTCTTGGATCATTGTATTAATCAGACTAGGTAAGTCATTGACAGTTGATCATCCTTACAATACTGCTGTTACTGTACACAATGTTCTCCTGATTCTATTTAGTTTTCATCACAGTTCATATAAATCTTGCCAGTTTTTTTCTGAAACTATCTTGCTCATCATTTCTTATAGCACAATAGTATCCCATCACAATTATATACTGTTCAGACATCCCTCAATTGATAGGCAGCCCTTCAATTTCCAATTCTTTGCCACTACACAAAGAGCTGCTACAAATATTTTTGTACAGACGTGTCTTTTTTTTTAAATTTTTCTTTGATTTCTTTGGGGTATAGACCTAGTAGTGGTATTGCTGGGGTCAAAAGGTATGCACGGTTTTATAGCCCTTTGGGCATAGTTCCAAATTGTTCTCCAGAATATTTGAACCAGTTTACAACTTTATCAATGATGCATTAGTGTCCCAGTTTTTCCACATCCTCTCCATCATTTGTTATTTTCCTTTTCTGTCATGTTAGCCAATCTGATAGATAAAAGGGGGTTTCCTCAGAGTTATTTTAGTTTGCATTTTTCTAATCAATAGTGATTTAGAGTATTTTTTATAGGACTGTAGATAACCTTGATTTTTTTATACGCATATAAATGTTACATGGTGTACCTCAGAAATATTGTGGGTTTAGTTCCAGGTCACCACAATAAAGTGAATACCACAATAAAGCAAGTCGTGCTTTTTTCATTTGTTCCCCAGTGCATATAAAAGTTCTGTTTACCTTATACTGTAGCCTATTAAGTGTGCAATAATATTATTTTTTAAAAATGTACATACCTCAATTAAAAATACTTTATTGCTAATAAATGCTAACCATCATCTGAGCCTTCAGAGAGTCATAATCTTTTTATTGGTGGTGGGTCCCGCCTTGATCTTGGTGGTTACTGACTGATCAGGGTGGTGATTGCTAAAGATTGGCGGTGCTGTGACAATTCCTTAAAATAAGACAATGAAGTTTGCTGATGGATTATCGATTGACTTTTCCTTTCACCAGAACACTTAGAGACAATTGAAGGGTTATTAATTGGCCTAATTTTGATATTGTTGTGTCTCAAGTGTTAAGGAGGCTTGAAGAGAAGGAGATTGATTGAGGAAAAGTCAGTTGGTGGAGCAGTCAGAACACATAAAACATTTATCAATTAAATTTGCCATCTTATATGGGTGCAGTTTGTGATTCCCTGAAACAGTTACAATTGTAACATCAAAGATCACTGGTCACAGATCACCATAAGAGTTATTATAATAATAGTGAAAAAGTTTGTAATACTTTAATAGTTAACAAAATGTGACACAGAGATATGATGTGAGTACATGCTGTTAGAAAAATGGCATTGATAGACTTGCTTGATGCAGGATTGCCACAAAGCTTTGGTTTGTAAAAAATGCAGTATCTCAGCAGTGCAATAAAGCAAAGCACAATAAAATAAGATATGTCTGTCTATATATATGTAATATACACACATATACACATATTTGTTTATATACCAATAACTGTTATTTGCATATATATTTATATATGTGTATATACATATACGCACACATATATTTATAGAAATATTTATATATGTGCATATATAATTTACATATATATGTGATATATAAATACACACATATATTGAATACCAAACCCCTATCAGGGAAATTTGATACAAAGATATTTTTCCCATTTGGCCACTTCTCTTTTTGTCCTAGATCCATTAATTTTGTCAGTGCAGAAGCTTCTCAGTTTCAAGTAATCACTGTTTTCTATTTTCTATCTTGAAATTACCTCTATCTCTTGTTTATTTAAGAAAACATCTCTTACTCATAACTGTGAGAGGTATAGGATCCATTTCTCTTCTAATTTTTTATAGCATGGTCTTTAATATTAAGGTTGTGAATCCATTTAGAATGTATCATAGAATGTAGCGTAAGGTCTAAGCCTGTTTTCTGCCAGATTACTTTCCAGTTTTCTCAGAAGTTTCTATCAAATATGTAGTCCTTTTTCCCCTGGGTAATTTTTGTTTTCTACTTTATTAAACACTGTACTATTGAGTTCTATTTTTTTCTGAATCTTTCTTGTCTAGTCTGTTCCATTATCTATCCCTTTATTCTTTAACCACTACCAGAGACACTGTTGCTTTATAATGTAGTTTGAGGTCTGAAAATACTATTCCCCCTTTCATCCTTACTTCTTTTTATAATTTTTCTCAACATTCTGGATATTTTGTTTTTTCCAAATTAATTTTGTTATTATTTTGTCAAGTTCTGTAAAATACCCCCTTGGAATTTGATTAGTATGACACTAAGAATGTGAATTAATTTGGGTAGCATTGTCCTTTTTATAGTATTGGCAGTTTAGCCATAAGCTCTGAATATTTTTTTCAGCTATTTAAATTCTTTATTTCTTTAAGGAGCACTTCACAATTGAATTTATACAAGTCTTTTGTGTGTTTTAGGAAGTTTATCCCCAGAAAATTTGTGTCTTTTGTAGTTATGTGGAATGAGATTTTCCTTTCTATTATTTCTTATTGCTCCTTGTGTTTTGTTAGCTTTATTATATAGAAATAGTATTGATTTTTGAGGATTCATTTTTGCAGTCTGTAACTTTGCTAAAGCTATTAATTGTCTCAGTATCTTTGCTAATCCTCTAGGATTTTCTAAGTAAATCACCATATCATAAACAAACAGGGATAGTTTTATCTCCCCTTCACCTATCTTTTTTCCTTTAGTTTCTTTTTCTTATTGTTATTGCTAGCATTTTCAGAACTGCATCAAATAATAGTGAGGAGAGTGGGCATCCTTGTTTCATTCCCATTATTTACTGGAAAAGCTTCTAGTGGGTCCGCATTACATATGATACTTGCTTTTAGTTTTAGGTAGATGCTTTCTATGATATTAAAAAAATCCCTCTGTGCTGTACTCTGTAGGGTTTTTAGCATGAATAAATACTATACTTTGTCAAAGGCTTTTTCTGCACCTATTGAGATGATCATGTGGGTTTGGATATTTTTGCTATCCAGGTGCCTGGGATTCCAACTCCCCCCTCCCAATGTAAAATGTGTAGACTTTTCAAGCTTCGAATTTCTTAAGCCTCACCTATTATAAGGTCATAATTTCCCTTCACAGACCATCTCTCTTTGCCCATAGGAACATTCAGCAGTGGAACACCTCCCATCACTAATGTAAAGCCTTCTTTCTTTCCTTTTTAACACTTCTACCTTCTGCTTCACCCACTCCCTTGTAGATTCTTCTATTTCTGAGACCAAGAGGTTACCTTCTTCATAAATTTATGTTCAGCAAATTTAATTAACCCCTCCAAGAGATAGTGTGAGGCTGATAATGAAGTTGCTTCACACAAGCCAAAGGACGAGACGGTGTTTTGAACCTTTAAAACCAAAAACAAACACAAAGCAAAAACAAATGAAGCAAAAACCCCTCTACTTTTATGGCACATAGAAGTGGGAACTAAAAAAAGGTAAGTC
Source organism: Vombatus ursinus (assembly GCF_900497805.2). NCBI lineage: Eukaryota > Metazoa > Chordata > Mammalia > Diprotodontia > Vombatidae > Vombatus > Vombatus ursinus. The sequence continues at coordinate 5,126,890 of NW_020954591.1, forward strand.
AGTGAATAAGAGGTAGGCAACTGGAGCAGCCAATAAAGTACTGTACTTGCAGTTATGAAGATTTTTGTTTAAATCTTCAGATACTTACTAGCTATGTGACTCTGGGCAAGCCACTGAACATCTCTCAGGCTTAATGTTCTCATATGTAAAATTGGGATAATAATAGCATGCATATCACAGGGTTGTTGTAAAGATCAAATAACATCACACATGAAAAGAGCTTTGCAACTGTTAAAAAATCATATAAATGTTAGCCATTTTGATGATTGTTGTTGCTGGTGATGTTAATGATGATGATGATGCCATCATATTGAACTGAAGTAATCAAAAGTAGAATAGTTAAAAAAAAATAGTGCATCCTGGTTTAGAGGAAGAGTGGCATACTGCAAAAGAAGCTAAAACCAGTGGTTATATTTGTTAATCAAAATACATTCTAGAACCATAAGGCTAAAGAGACTTTGTCATTTTGTTTGCTGTTGTACAGTTGACGTCTTCTGATTTACCTCTCCATAAAAATAAAAAAGATTGTATTGCCTATCATTTCACTTTAAAATATCTAGATGAACAAAACTAAAATGAGTAGTGTTTTAAGATTGAATAGTATTTACCAAGTGTCCATGTTTATGTGGAGTTGTGCCCTGAACTAACTGATGCAGAATAGATGGACCTCCTCACTGCTCCCTCACCCCAACTTCCTCCTTTGCTCCATGAGAGAGGAAAGAGCTGGCACACACTGTGGTCAGAGATTTATTGTCCCTTTCTCTTCCTCTGGAGACTTGGCACAGGATAATGCAATCCCTCATGGCAAAATGGAATCTCTAACAGTACCACTAACCAAGGGCACTATCACGCATAGAGAGAATATCGTTCTTTTTACCTCGGTATTCTCATCTATCAAATGAAAGGCTCAGGCTAAATGACTTCTAAGATCCCTTCCAGTTCTAAACCTACGTTCCTATGACTTCCTCAAAGAATACTGCTGGAGCCAGGGCACAGTGAAGCATAAGACAGTACTCTGGTAATGCCTACTGATGTCTACCAAGATTTATGAGGACAATAAAGAACTCACATGGTGCAGTTACAAATAAAAGTCCTGTCTCAGACTTTGCCCAGAAAATCTAGGCATTTTCCCAGTCTTGAAAATAAAGCTCCCCCATGTACTTTTAATAGTGAGGAGAAGCAGTTAGTTCAATACCCATTGGAGTACATACCTGAAAGACTTAAGTAGAATCTGTGCATAGTTGCCTTTAATCTTGATTTCAAATTACCTACTGATTATAAACTCCCTGCAATTCATGTAAGGTAATGATATAATAAGATAAATAGAGGCAGTCCCTGACTTACAACGTTTCCAATTTACAAATGAGCCATAACCCCACTAGCATTTACCGCATTTTTACTTCATTATCTTTGTCAATCTTATGGGTAAGAGGTAAAACTTCAAAGTTATCTTAATTTTCAATTATCTTATTATTAGTGATTTGGAGCATCTTTTTAATAGGGTTAATGATAGCTTGTCTATCTGCTTTTGAAAACTGCTTGTTTAATATCCTTTAACCTTTTATCTACTATGTTCATATCCTTTTGTATCTACTATTTACATATCTTGGAGATCAGACCATTTCCAGATATATTTGCTAGAAAAATTCTCCCCCTGCCATTAACTGTTTCTCTTATGATTGTACCAGCATTGATTTGGTTCGTGCAAAAGCTTTTAATTTTCCATAGTAAAAATTTGCCCCAAACACAATTCCCATAGAACTCAGACTACAAAGTTGAGGCAGAGGAAGGGGCATTTCTTCATAAATATATTTAGATCTCTTGCTTAATTCTAATGGAATCCATTTTCATATGTGGCCTTGGGCTTGTGAACTAGTGCTTATAGCCATGACTTTTACTTTAAGGCCTTACCCTAAAAGTTTCAGTCATATACCTCATTGTAAAGGAGAGAGGACCATGGGCTCTTGAAGACTATGTTCAGGGGTGTGCTTGAGCCAACTTTAACTGGTTTTTGAGAGCTAATTGTTAAATTTTCAGTGCAAGCATTTACACCTTGGAAATAGGCAATTGCTATGAATCAGGACTTGATTTATTGTTTTGTTGATGGTCTAGACTTAAGAATGTGATGGAGAAAATGTTAACAATGCAGAACAAACTTCAAAGTTTGTTGTAGGCATACTTTTCCCCCCTGGAGAGCCAGTTGTTAAACATTTCTCAGCATACTATGGGCTCTGTCCCAAAGTATAAGTCCTGGCAGTTTCTATCAAGTTGGAGAAGCTTATGATGTTTGAGAACCAGCCTACCTAATTTCCAAGAGATTTTATCACCAGAAGGATGGCTACTGGGTAATGCATTTGCTGAGCCTGAGCAACTTAACAAAGACTACTTCCCAAGGTGCTGAAAGATTGTCTCTCATGTCTCTGTGGAGGGAGTGTCTACTAATGGAGTCACAGATTATAGAAGTATTGTAGGTGACGATGTTACCCAAAGAGGAGAAGGCATAATAATGATGATGAAGAAGATGATGATGATGATGCTAATAATAATATCATTTATATATTACCAACTGTGTTTATTGTACTATGTGCTTTACAAATATCATCTTGTTTGATCCTCTCAACAACACTGGAAGGTAGGTGCTGTTATTATCCCTATTTTACGGATGCCCGAGATCACCCAGCTATTAGGTGTCTGAGGCTAGATCAAACTCAGGTATTCCTGACTCCACTCTCAGTGCTCTGTTCACTGTCACCAAGCTGCCTACTTTGTATGACTTAGAGACAGAACAGAAGAGAGCTCAGAGCATAGCCTTGGGAAATAACCAGAGGGATATGATATGCCTGATGAGCCAACAAGGAGACTGAGAAACACCTGTTAGATAGGTAAGAGAGAGTAATATCATGAAGAGTCAACAAACATTTATTGTTTTTGTTTTGTTTTGGTTTTTTTTTGGTGAAGCAGTTGGGGTTAAGTGACTTGCCCAAGAGTCACACAGCTAGTGAGTGTTATGTGTCTGAGGCCGAATTTGAACTCAGGGCCTCGTGACTCCAGGGCGGTGCTCTATCCACTGTGTCACCTAGCTGCCCCATAACAAACATTTATTAAGCACCCACTGTATGTCAGGCAGTGAGGAGAAAACATATAGGAAGAGAACAAAAGTATCAACTACAGCAGATAGGTTATGAAGGATGAGAACTGATTAAAAGAAAACCCATCAGATCTGACAACATCAGATGTTTGGAAACATTGGAGAAAATGGTTTCATTGATTTTTCTGGTCTTAGTCTTTTCCTCTTAAACATTTTTTGCATTTGGATGAATTAGTCCCTAAAATTCCCTACAATTAAAATATTCTATGACTCTGAAGGGGTGCAATAACAAAGATACAATAAAAAGACAACTTGCTCTGGAGTCAGAGGGCCCAGGCTAAAATTCAGTGTGTGACTTCAATAATAAAATAATAATAATGAGAAGAAGAAGACAAATACCACCACCACCAATAACAATAATATTAGCTAACATTTCTATAGAATTTCAAGGTTTGCCAAATACTGCCTACGTAGCTCATTTGAATCTCACATAAACCCTGTGAGGTATTATTGTTGTTCCCATCTTACACATGAAGAAATTGAGGCTCAGTGGTTAAGTGACTTGCTCAGGATCACATAGCTAGTATCTGAGATGAGAGTCAAAGCCAAGTCTTCCTCACTCCATCATTCTATCTGGTGTACCACCTAGCTAGATGACCTTATGCAAATTGTTAAACCTTCCTTGGCCTTACCTTCCTCATCTGTAAAATGAAGGGGTTTAACTGAAAGTTCTCTGAGGTCCCTTCTAACTCTAAATCTATGATCCTACCAGAGAGCTTACAATCTCTTCAGGAGAGACAAAATAGACACATGGGAGAAGATGTATAATATTGAGATAGGATACGAAAAACGCCAAGTGATTTGTACAGAAAACAAATTCAGTAGGAGTTCAGAGGAGGCAAAGATCACTGTTCCTCAAGATTGCAAGCAAATAAATGGATTTTCTAACCCTGGAGAATTAGGGATGAAGGAGGAGTTAGCTGGCTGAGAGCCAATGTTGTGCCTATTGCTAGAAGGGGAAAAGTTCACAGGAAGAAGCAAGCAAAAAATATGAGGTGGAGGGGACAGTGTCTCTTTTATGGTAAGTGTTAAATTACAATTTTTCATGAAAGCCCACAATAAAAGGTGTCAAATAGATTTCATATCATTTGATTCAGTTTTGTGTTCATTGCATTTTAAATAGAATCAAAATCAAAGCAAATCTTCCATTGTTAAAGAAAAGGTAAATTCAGGAGAATAATGGGGAATTGGGGTGGGGAGAGGTGAAATTTCTGTGTGTTTTTTCCACAGTTCTAATTTTTTTTTCCCCAAAATCGGGCCTTGATGAGTTGCTATGGCAACCCAAAGATACCATCTTAAGAATGAGCTAAGGCTACATAGCCTAGCTGTAACCTATTCTGTCCATACACTTACAGAGAAGCTTTCAAAAAAAAAAAAAGAGAGCCACATTATTATGACCCATTTCTTTGAAATATTGTCAGCAAGGCCAAAGCTGCTTTTATGGTGCTAAGGGAGGATATATATATATATATATATATATATATATCTATGTGTGTGTGTGTTTGTGTGTGTATCTATACATACACATATATGTATAAATGGGTTATGTATATACATACAAACACACATATATACATATATGCATATACACCTGTATGTGTGTATATATACATTTATGTACACAACATATGTATGTGCATACAAGCACAGCACAACATTCGTGTATATGTGTATATATGTATATACACACATGTATATAACAATGTATATACGTACATATTTGTCATTCCCTTTAAAAGGTAGTATACACTCTTTAAGTTTATTTCTCTGTCTAAAGCCAGAGAAATATACAATAAAACCTCACTTCCTGTTCTGCAGGTTTTTTTTTTTTTAAGTAAACAAAAGCTGGGAGTCTTTCCTGGTGATACCACAATTTGGGGCCTCTTTTTTGGTCTCGGGTAGCATTTTTCGGGGCTGGAACCCTAGTAGTGGTATCCAAACACAGCTAATTTACATTTTCAGAGGAAAGACTTGAAATGTCCCTAGGGCCTGGTTGTAGCTGCTCTCTGGGCTACTGTGAAAGGTAGGTGCCTAAGGCATCTTACCCATAGAGCAGCTGCTAGTTAGCCATCCATGCAGACTTTCAAGACACTGTATTCCCAAGACAGACTTAATGGTGGTGATGTTAGGTTCTGAAGTTTGTTTACCCTGATTAAACAATGGGTTGGAAAATTGAGACTCCTTGATGAGTAATTGAAAATAAACACCCTCAACTTGTACACAATAAATGAGCTATTAGAAAAAAAAAAAACAGACGCTACTTCAAAAGGCATTAATTATGCTAAACTATTCTTTTTGATTATTGGGTACACAGTCTAAAAATCAGACAAACAAGTTTTTAAAAGACAAGAATGGAGAGGATAAAGCTGAGCTCCCAGTAAAATCTCTTACCTAAGTAGCTACCAGACACTTAAAATACCAGCTTATTTTCCCATTCTGGTGTCCATGTTAGAGAAAGGAAAAAAAAAGCATGGAGGCTGATTAGTTTGGAAAGACAAGTTTGAAAAAAAAATGTTGCCAGAAGTCAGTCTAGTAAAAGTTACATCTTTTGAAAAGCACAAACTGTCTTCAGCCAAAAAGCCAAAACCTGAGGTTACATTAAACAAAAAGACTCTTAAGATTAATGATACACTTTTGGGGAAAAAAAAAAAAACAACGGAAACAGGCTAAACTATGGCCATCAGAAATTTTTAGTCAGTCAACTTGCTTTCTTTGAAATCTGATGTAGAATTGGGATTTTTAATTTGTCCCAGTTGTTGAATGCCTAGGAAAGTCTCCCTTTCCATTAAGAGCAACACCAACACACCAAATACCATCTATTCACCATTGCCCCAAATGGGCAGCTCTGTCCAGATAAAGGAGTTAATGAATGTTTCTAAGTGGGAGGGAAGCAGGAGTAATGGGAGAAAATGGCTTTTTGGTGTTTTTTTCCCCAAATCATTTGCTTTTTGTTTTAAATTGTTATGATTAGCCAGATATGGTAGTACAAGCATATAATCCAGGCAACTGGGAAAACAGGCTGTCAGATCTCTTGAGCTTGGGAATTCTGAGTTACAGTGAGCTAAGGCTATTGGATGTCTACACTAAGTCTAGCACCAATGTGGTGAATCCTCTGGGGAGCAAGAGGTTGGGAGGGTGCAGTGGGCTGCCTCCAGAGGGGCAAACTGACCCAAGTGAGAAACATAGCAGGTCAGAACTCCTGTGCACAACAATAATGCCATCAGGCCCCAGAGTGGTCATTGTACTTCCAGCCTACATGTGGAGAACAAAGAACAACACAAAATAATAAAAAAACTGTTAGGAAGAGACCAAGCTATATCAAATGATGTTTGTTCCTTCCAAGATAGTGTAGGTCTGGCACGACAGGGTATGTGGTAGTATAGCAGAGCTACTGTAGGCCTGGCTGGTCAATTCCCCAAAGACTCTCTGTCTACTGAAATCCCATAATCCAAGTCTTAATGTAAACCTGTAGAAGAGGGTAGGGAAAGAGGGCAAGGCTGGGCTACACTGGGACTTAAGCACTACCTATTTTACCAATTTAATCATATCAAAGAGACTTCTGGGGTTTTTTGGACTCTTATGTGGAATGTCACAAATGTGATTTTTGTTTAAGACATTTATTTGGTGTAAAGTCCTGCTGCAAGTCTTGAAACAGCTCTTTCTTCCCATAAATTCTTATCCACCTGTCTGTAGCTTTATTTACTAGAAAGAACAGCATTGGTTTTCTAAGGGGTTTTGTTTATTTTTCTAGAATGTCAGTATAACACCTTGTCAAACCTAACTCAAAGGTTATTTCTTTACATGTTGATGTTAGATCATTTCCTAGGAATTGTAGATAGAGAAACAACTTTTTTAACTTCAGGTCTACAAAAACTCTACTTTCAAAACCTGCTTTTATTGACATATGAAGTAAACCTAGCAGTGTATTTTATAACTATGAATTGTAGATCTCATTTTTTTAATGTACTAAAAGAAATATACTGAAAGCTTGCTTAGTTGGAACTACTGGGAAGCCTAGAGAACCACAACCCATTTAAGCCTTCCTAATCATTAGCTAAGACTGCTAATGTCCTGATGGTGGCCCAGAACATATGAACTAGGAGATTTCCTAATAAAATATCTCCCCTATATGACTTTCTTGCCCCCACCTAATGATTAATAATCTAAAGAGGTTTCACAAAGTGACATAGTAATTTTAGCTGCTGATCACCCATATTTGGATGCAATGATGCGGTTATAGCACTGTTCCTTAATATTAATTGTCACAAAATCAGAGAACTGTTCATTATACTTTACCCATCATTTATTTTATGTCTTTGTTATGGTGGTTATATTTGTTGTTTCTTTCTGTTAAACTTTCTAACTGGTGTAATCTGCAGGTACCCTTCAAAAAGATATATAAAAAACTTCTCTGTTTCTCTCATGATTTAAGTGTTTCCTAAGAACATTATATACCAGCCTGTGAAGGCATATGTAACATAGACACAATCAATATCCTTTTGCTATTAGGTCACCAATAAATTAAGATCAGACCTCATTTTAATGTGCCAAAACCTGTTTGTCCAAGTAACCACCTCTGACATTGTTCATATATAATTAACTTCCCTGTAACATTTAGAGAATGCCGTGATTTTACAAACCTTGAACTGATTTCAACTGATTAGTGACATTACATGTTGTATGCTTGGATAAGACATGAAATTTGGTGTTTTCCATCATCCTCTTATGCTTGTGGGTACCAGCTATTGACTTAATACTACTTTCTTTAGAGTTTTAACTGAAAACTTTTGTTTCTTGAGTAAGTAGAATGAAACATATCTCCAAATGCTTCTCAGGGAGAGAAAGAGCTCACTTGTGGTGGTCCTTATAACAGCCATCTCATAGCTTCCTATTTTACCTACTTTTTCTTGCCATACAAGCTCCGTTTATTTTTACATTTCTGACTAAAATGACTGCAAACACTATCTACATTTTGCCACCCAGAGACAAAGTCCTGCTGATCTTTCCTTAGTTATAGCTCTGACTCTTGGTATACAGGAATGAATGAGTTCTCCCTGGCATATCCAACTGTCTTACACTCTCTTCATTCTTCTATGCCTTTCATTTCTTCAACACACTACAATGCAACTACTATTTTACTACACTTTAATTCAATACTTACATTTTTAGTCCTATTTCTCTCTAGTCATTTCTTGAACGTTAGTCTCATTCCAATCAGATTTTAAGGGTCTTGAGGACAAGGACAATCTCTTAAGTTTCTTTTGTATCCCCACAGATATCTTGTTAAATGCCAAAAACAATAAATATACCATATATACTTGTTGACTAAAAGAAGAAGCACTGGAAGAGGTAAGAATGCCCATTCTCCTGCTAGGTCAGGCATGTTGAGTCCAAGGATATGACTTTTCTTTTTCCTGATCGTAACTACTTTGGAAAATTGTGTTGGAGAATTTGTGGCTTGGGAGAGTCATACATATATAGTAGTTTTTGTGAAAGGAATGTGGAAATTTTAATTGAATTTATATTCAGTGTGAGTCAATCATATGATGTGGCAGTCAAAAGAACAAATGTATGATCATTCTATGTTAAGAGATACATAGGAGTCAGAAGATGAAAGGTGATTATCTTCCAGTGTTCAGCCCTAACTGAAAACATCCAAAGTATTGTTTTCATTCCTGGGAGAAACATTTTAGGAAAGATAGTGATAGGCCAGAGACCTTTCATTGGAAGATAAGCAGCATGGCAAATGATGTTGAAAAAGTGCTGTAAAACTTAAGGGAACATGGTGAGCATCTTCAAGTCTTTGGAGGGTTGCATGTGGAAGACGAGATAACTACCTTTGTTTGGTCCCAGACAGAAGCCTGAGGACAATGAATAGAAGTTAGAATGAGGGAGAGATCAGCTCTAAGTAAGGAAGATGAAATGGGCCATCTTGGATGAGAATAAGTTGCTTATCAGCAGGACTTTGTCTCTGGATGGCAAAATGTAGATAGTATTTGCAGTCATTTTAGTCAGAAATGTAAAAATAAACGGAGATACTAATTTTAAAGACCAAATGACAATTTGCTAGGTACGCTGGCATTTAAAACCCTGTACAACCTGACTCATCTATCTTTCCAGAAATTTCATTTTGTGTAACATAGTCCATTCAAATTAGACTATGTGCTATTTCATCTCCCACCTCTGTACCTTTGCACAGACTGCTCCTCATGCTTGATATGCACTCCTTTCCTTCCTCTGCCTCTTAGCATTCTGAACTTTCTTTGAGTTCATGCTCCAGTGTCTTTGGAAGGCCTTTTTTTTTTTAATCCCCATTAGTGTTCTCTCCATCCTTAAATTGTTTTGTGTTTACTTATCTGTTTCCAAGCAAGCAGTCCCTTGATTTTCTATGGTTTCCTTGTATGTGATTGGTGGAAGAGAAGAAAACAAACATTTGTTAAATGCCTACTATTTACCAAGTCTCAAATTTGGCCTGAAGAAGGGACCATGACATTCTTAAGAATTTACTTTTAGTGGTAGCTAGGTGGTACAGTGGATAGAGGTCTGGCCTTGGAGTCAGGAGGATCTGAGTTCAAATCCGGCTTCAGATACTTGACACTGACTAGCTGTATGATCTTGAGCAAGTCACTTAACTCTGATTGCTTACTAGGTGTGTGACCCTGGGCAAGCCACTTAACCCCAATTGTCTAAAAAATTAAAAAAAATTAAAAAAAAAATCAACTCTGATTGCCTCACCAAAAAGACCAAAAAAAAAAAAAAGAAACCACCTTTGTAAGAAGCTTAGAAGGGAGTTTTAAAACAGCTCTCCCAGTTATCAATAATATTCAGCAGGGACTCAACTGTCACAGACTTTTTGATTAAAATTTCAGTGGGAGATAAGGAGGAAAACTTTGCCAGGAAATGCTTCTATGTGTCTGTCTTGTTGTATTGCCTGTGTTTTGTGTGTTGGTAAATTAACTTTCTCCTGTGGCCTGATCAGCCAAAGGAAAAGGGGTGGAAAAAGTGAAAACTTTTCTGTGGAATTTTCAAAGCCTTAAAAAAACAAAGTCTCTTTCTCTGCCTTTATAACTCTGGCCAAGTCAGGGAGACAGACAAGAAATAATACAGATAAGAGGGAAGGTAATTTCCCTTCCCTCCCAATCTACAGGAATTTGTGGCACTGTAAACTATTTAGAGATTAAGTCTGTGACAGAAATATAATTTCTCTATTGTAAATTTCCAAATTGTGGTTTGAATGTTTTTATAAATGCTGAAATATCTTAGTGAGTTTTGGGATACCACTCTGTAGAATTTGTTTTAAGGAAAAATAAGAAATAAGATAAGCTTCTTCCTGTGCTTCATCTTGGGCTTCTTGGGGTTAAAACTGAAAAGCCTTGGGGAAAATCCACCCTTTTAAAGAATCCAAGTGGGACCAGAATAAGAATACAAAGAACATAAAGAAACAAAATTTGATTTGTCTCACTGGGTGATTTTTAAAAATGTTTTTATTTTACATATATATATATATATATACATACATGTATATATATATATTTGTTTTAGGCAATTGGGGTTAAATGACTTGACCAGAGTCACACAGCTAATAAGTGTCAAGTGTTTGGTCTGAGGCCGGATTTGAACTCAGGTCCTCCTGACTTAAGGGACAGTGCTCTATCCACTGCACCACCTAGCTGCCCCACTCATTGGGTGCTTTATAAAGGAAGTAAAATGTTTTATGGAAATATATGTAATTCAAACGGAAAATATGGAAATACAATATAATTAAATTCTCAATTATAAATCCAGATTTGATTTAACTCGACTGAAGTTTGTCCTGAAATGAAATCACAATGTGGATCTCTCTTAAAATGAGATGTGTTCTCCTATTAGGATTATTGTGCTATATCAGAACTCAATGAAAAAATCCATTTGCTATTTAGCATTAAGGCAATGCACTGGGAAAATACATGGATAAGGAAAAAAAACTGAGTTCAAATCCAGTCTCAGAAATTTATCAGCTGTGTGATTTTATGCAAGTTGCTTCATCTCTGTTTACTGAAGTTCTCCAATCTATAAATAATAGTAACACCAACCTCTCAAGATTGTGGTGAAGATTGCATGATTGTAAAGTGCTTAGCACACATGGTAAAATTATATAAATATTAGTAAATGTAAGTACTCTATGTTGGTCTTGAATGCAGTCAATATAAAATGCCAAAAATGAATTATTTTCTATGTAAGATAATTTGGAAATGCATTTGACTGAACTGATGTCATCTGACTGGTAATAAGTTTTGTTTCATGTTTTTAAATACATGATATTGTATACATTATTATTGTATTGATAAAAATGTTCTTATATTGCTAAATTTAGGGAATCATTGTGTCAAAAATGCTGTTAGAAAAATAACTTCCTTTTTAATCTGGATGCTGTTAGACATGAATTTAGCTGCTAAAGAATGGGGTCAAAATGTTGGAAAAAATATTTAGTTGGGTATATTTTGCTTTGCAATGGATAATAATATTAATTTACTGTTTGAAGAAAATAGCAAAGTAATCTTAAATTGTCCTTATTTGTGAAGTTTATAGGACTTTCTATTTAAGCATAGTCATAAGATCTCAGCAGCCCTATTGACCTTGCATAATAAAATTCTGAAGTACCCAAATTTGAGAAACTAGGACCACACCTGGTCAAAGTTGTGTGTAGGGGGGTGGGATTTGCAAATTTGTTTATGGTAAAGAGTGGGCTTTATTTGAAGTTATTTGACCATCATCTAGGAAAACTATGAAGTTGTACTTGTTAATAAATAGTATGTACTGAAGTATCTTTAAACCAACTTAGTAACAATAGACCTTAGATTCAAAGATTTCATTTTTCCTTGACGATTAATAGGCAATACAGTTTGGAGGCTTACAGTGGCCAGAATTTTTCTGTGATCTTGAGGGAACTATCATGTATTCATACATAATGTATATCATGTGTGAAACTCCAGAATGTGGTTATTCTTAATTTATAAATGAAAGATAAATAAAATGTCCTCATATGCTCATTGTTAACTGCTGTTGCAACATGAGAAAAATAATAATAACCTAGCCCTGAGCTGTGATTGGTGAATTTGCTATCTGAGGCAAAATCTCTTGGGACTATAATTTGATATTGTTCTGAGTTTTGATTTCTGGTAGGATTGTCTGAATTACCAACCAAGGGGAACATCACATGCCGCCCAAAGAGAGAAATCTGAGAAGTGCTGCAGGTGGATGTCTCTGTTTAGGAAAATTGAGGGGATGAGCTTTTGTAGGCAAAAATAGGGTCCTCTTGATTCTGTTTCTCCATTGTGCTATTTTTTTCTTGAACAGGAACTTTTTTCACCCGGCTAATCTGAACCTGGTTTTGATACTCTGTGAATAATGCGGAATTTGGGTACATAATTGGCTGTCAAATACGACTGACGTCTATAACCAAACAAAGCTAAGGAACTTATCCCCCTGTTATGGCTTATGTCAGATCAGTCTGTGCCCTTGAAGGGAGAGTCTTGATATTGTTGTAACTATGTTGCTGCTTTTCCCTTACATAGCAGATTTCTATAATCAGGACAAGTGAACAGAGGATGTTTTTATTTGTTGAAATACTAAATCTATTAGTTAATATATTCATATTAAAACATATGAATCACTATAATAGGATGCAATTAGAAAAAATCTTTGCTATTTTAATCTAAAGTTGTGGTCAATTCCATATCCTAAACAACTATGTAAATGAGTTCTTGGGCTTGCCATCCAATTGGTAATAGTTAAAAATTTATGTATAGTATTTAGGTCCTTCAAATATCTCATTCTTTCAAGAGCATATGGGGATAATATGTTCAAAAAGGGGGGGAATAAGTCAAAGATATAAATTTTTTCTAATTAAATGAAGCGGTAAACTTTGAGAAAGCAACAGTGTCAGATCATTTTCTGTAAGAACTAGGAGACAGACAGACAGACAGAGAGATGGATAGATAGATGGATAGAGAGGCAGATAGATTGATGGATAGATAGATATAGAGATAGATGTAGATATAGAGATAGTTATAGATGCAGATCTATCTACCTATCTATCCAATTGGCTTCCAAATGTCTTTAATGGGATATACAGGCCTTGAATATGTCTTAGTAATAACTCCTCAAAATTGGATTAAAGAGTTTAAATACAAAATTGAATTATATTTGTAAAGAAAGTGACATGTAGCTCAATCCCTACATCCTGTTTCTCATTCTTTTAACTGGAAACCCAGGTTCTGGGTCCTTGTGCTGACCAAGAGTATTGGACCTACTTGTTTTGCAATTGCATGCCTTGCTAAATAAACCATTGTCTGGATGAGTCTCAGAACTTTTTTTGTGTGTGTTCATTTTGTTTATTTTTTGATAGTATATATAAATACTGATGTTTCTTGTTGTCTTATCTTATGGAATCATTAGCTTCCTCTTGTTCAATTATAATTTTTAAGGTGTTATTTTCTTCAATGAGATTTTGTACCTCTTTTTCCATTTGGCCAATTCTAATTTCAAGAAGTTACTTTCACCAGTGAAGTTTTGCACTTCTTTTTCCTTTTTGGCAAATTCTGTTTTTTAGGGTGTTATTTTCTTCAGTATATATTTGCGTGTGTCTCTTTTACTAAACTATTAATTTTCTTTTCATAATTTTCTTTCCTCACTCTCATTTCCTTACCTAATTGTTCTTCTACCACTCTGAGTTTGAAAATCAATTTTTAGCTCTCTCAAGAATTCTTGTTGGGCTCATGTCCAATTCATATTTTTCTTTGAGACTTTCTTTTAGCTATTTTGATTTTGTTGTCTGAGTATTTGCCTTGATCTTCCTTGTCAACATAGTTAATTTTTGTGGTACAATCCTTTTTGTTGTTGTTGTTCATTCTACCAGACTTTTTCTTGACTTTTAATTTATGATAAAGTTGGTCTCTGTTCCCATTGTGGCAGGGGAGAGTCACTCTCCTAAGCTTCAGGCTTTTCCATATTGCTGTTTTCACAGCTAGTTCTTGGAATTTGTAAATTTTTAGTGCTTTCAATGTGCTGTGATCTGGGGAGAGGTGTGGTCAGTACTCACGTAGTCTGAGTTCTAGTCCTTACCCATGAAGGGTCCCTGATCCCTTGGGGTTGCAATCAATAGTGCTCCTCAAGGCCCCTGCTCCCTTAGGACTGGAAGTGATACTGCTTCTCAGGGCCCCTGATCTCTTCAGACTGGGAGCAATACTCCTCCTCAGGGCCTCTGCTTCCTCTTGACTGAAAGTGCTCCTGTGTTCCCTTGAACTGTGACCCAGAAGTGGGTGTAGGCAATGGAATAGTCAAACAGCATCCCATCCTGCATCCAATGCTAGCATAGGGGTCCCCCTGTAATCTCTTTATCACCAGTTGCCTAGTCCCCCTACCACCTCTGGCTTGAGAGCTCCCTGCAATTGTTGCTACTAACAGCCACATAGTCCTACCACTAGTATTGCATCCACATGGGCTCCAGGTTAGCCTCCATTTCCATGTCACAGATCTCTCTTTCTGACCTCCTGTGTTGTCTTGGGCTGGAAGAATATCTAATTCTGACCTTTTGTTGGCTCTGCCATTCTAGATTTTGATTTGAGGCTTTATTTTAAAGTTGTTCAGAAGGGAATGTTAGGAGAATTTTCCTTCATTCTGCCATCTTGGCTCCAACCTCCCACCCCCTTTTATTTACTTATCTAGGTTATTATCTCTATTTCCCCTGCTGTAAACTGCAAGGTCTTTGAGGCCAGACAGTTTTATTTTTGTCTTTGTATTTTAGTGCTAGGCTCAGTATCTATTTCTTTCTTTTTTACTTTTTTTGTCTGTTTAATGTGAGATAATTTATGCCATTCTACCTCTCCCTTTCTCTTTCTCTCAGTATAATCCTCTTTTACCTCTTAATTTTATTCTCTAGATATCACCCATTCATCTTCAACTCACCCTGTGCCCTCTATCTATCAATCTATCTATACATATAATTTCCCCCCAAGTACCCTAATACTGACAAAGGTCTCATGAGAGTTACAAATATCATCTTTCCATGTAGAAAAGTAAACAATTCAACCTTAATAAGTCCCTTATGATTTTTTTTTTTTTTAGTGAGGCTGTTGGGGTTAAGTAACTTGACCAGAGTCACACAGCTAGGAAGTATTATGTGTCTGAGGCCAGATTTGAACTCATGTCCTCCTGACTCCAGAACCAGTGCTCTATCCACTGCACCACCTAGCTGCCCCCTGATTTCTCTTTTCTGTTTACCTCTTCATGTTTCTCTTGAGTCTTGTATTTGAAAGTCGAATTTTCTGTTCGGCTCTGGTCTTTTCATTAAGAATGCTTGAAAGTACTCTGTGTCACTGAATGTCCATTTTCCCCCCTGAAGGATTATACTCACTTTTGCTGAGTAGGTGATTCTTGGTTGTAATCCTATCTTCTTTGCCATATGGAATATCATATTCCAAGCCCTCTGTTCCCTTAATGCAGAAGCTGCTAAATCCTGTGTTATCCTGATTGTGTTTCCACAATACTTGAATTGTTTCTTTCTGGTTGCTTGTAATATTTTCTCCTTGCCCTGAGAACTCTGGAATTTGGCTACAATATTCCCAGAAGTTTTCCTTTGGAGATCTCTTTTAGGAGGTGACCAGTGGATTTTTTTTCCATTTCTATTTTGCCCTCTGATTCTAGAATATCAGGGCAGTTTTCCTGGATAATTTCTTGAAAGATAATGTCTGGGCTCTTTTTCTTTGATCATGGCTTTCAGATATCCAATAATTTGTAAATTATCTCTCCTGAAACTATTTTCTAGGTCAGTTGTTTTTCCAATGAGATATTTCACATTGCCTTCTATTTTTTTCATTCTTTTGGTTTTGTTTCTCATAAAGTCACTAGCTTTCAATTGCTCCATTCTAATTTTTAAGGAAGTATTTTCTTCAGTGAGCTTTTGGACTTCCTTTTCCATGTTACCAATTCTGCTTTTTAAGGCATTCTTCTCATTGACTTTTTGGACCTCTTTTGCCATTTGGGTTAGGCTATTTTTTTAAGGTGTTATTTTCATCAGTATTTTTTGGGTCTCCTTTAGCAAGCTATTGATTTTCTTGTATCACTCTCATTTCTCTTTCCAGTTTTTCCTCTACTTCTCTTACTTGCTTCTCAAAATCCTTTTTGAGCTCTTTTGTGGCTTGGGACTGATTCATATTTTTCTTGGAAGCTTTGGATGTAGGAGCTTTGACTTTGTTGTCTTCTTCTGGTTGTATATTTTGATCCTCTTTGTCACCAAAGAAAGATTCTATGGTTTGACTTTATTTTTTTGTGCATTTTGCTCATGATTCCAGCCAACTACTTGAGTTTTAAACTCTGTTTAGGTAGGGTTCTTCTTCCAGTGTGGAGAATGTACTGTCCCAAGCTTCAGGGGTTTTGTGCAGCTGTTTTCAGAGATACTTCTAGGGACCTGTAAATTTTCAGTTCTTCCAAAGTGGTAGGATCAAGGGTAAGATGTTTGCTCCTTTCCTGGCCTGTGTGCTATTCTATGAGTGACCCCAGGCACAGTATCCAGCACAGAGTAGGTATGCTTTATAAATACCTTTTGAACTGAAAGGAAGGTAACTGGAGGCCTCAGAGTGGCCAAATCTTTCAGTCATATTTACTACTTTCATGGTTGTATATGTCCGGGACTAATTTACAAGAATGTTTCATATTCTTGTTCAAGTATCTGAGAAAATTAGTTTTTCTGAAAGTCCCCAGTATTTACAAGCTACTAATACAGATGATGATGTAGAAGTAGCCAATATAAAACAAAACTTTCATAAATCATTTCCATTTAAATATCTGCTTTGTAAATGTGAAAATATTCTTATTGTCACTAGGGTAATAAAAAACACATTTTTTCTATGTTGCTATAGCAAATATTGGCATTTCTCAAAATACTTATGCTACTATTGACCTAATTTGGATACTGAAATAGATAACTTCATATTTAAGTGTGAACATATATTTACAAATGTATAATTCCTACACCATTTTCTTAAAATAGCAAATAATTGGATTATAGTTAACATATATTCCTGTTTTCATTGTCAGGAGCTCTTTAAGTTTTACATGGTCAAAAGAAGCAAGGAAAGCTCAGCTGACTCAGAGGTTTCTTTTTCAACTCACATTTTCATTCATAAAAAAATAAGCTGCTTTTGTCTCACAGAGACCCCACCATTAGAAAGGAATGAACCAGATGAATTAATGTACTAATTAGATGTATTTAGCAGCTATTCAAAGCTGACCTCAGGTAGAGTGTCAGAAGTCTGTTTTAGGTCTTGCACATTTTGATCTAGAATTTGAATGATAGAAAAGAGAATATGCTTGCTAATCTTTGTAACAATTTGATAGGTAATGACAATCAGATTCATTCTTAAGTGGCGGTTAGTATGTGGCACAGTGCTGAATATAACACGAAATTAGTGGTTTTTCCTCTGTAGAAGTTGTCTGAAGTTTCTGAATTATATTCAGACGTGGATCATGAGGATATGGATTTCAGGATATGCATAATATTAAAAGAATACTAAACTAGTTAAACATTAATGCTATTTATAGTTTTCTGAGTGCTTTTGCCTGAAAACTTTCAGTGACAAGTTGGAAATATGGTAGGCAGCAAATAGAATGAAGTTTGACATACATCAGCATGGGGCAATACTTTTGGAAAGGACAAAGACTAAACTTGTAAGATAGAAAATGGTCAGCTGGGCATAAGCATGGTACCAAAGGATCAAGGACTCAAAGCAGAACACACACTACATAGATTAACCCATTACCAAGATGGATTCAGAAACAGATAGTTAGGAAGAGCTATAGTGGTACTGGGAATGATCCCCAAAAGGAATATAATAAAATTAATCCATTCAATTTATGAAAATTGCTAGCTATGGTGCTTGGACAAGTCACAACCTCTCTGGGAGGACTGATAATGAATCATCCTACCTATTTCCTTATCAAGAGGTAATGTACTTAAGATGCAGAAAGAGATATGTATATTTTAGACACAGCTAAAATGAGAACTTGTTTTGCTTGAATATGAATATTTGTTAAAGACAGAAGAGAATATAGAAGGAAATCTAGAAAGAATCCTAGACAAGCAAGTCAGCTTTGAAAATTACATGTTGATTTTATCATTTATTTAAATAGAAAAGCAAGCTTTGCCTAATAGAGATCTACAGTTTTATGTACAATAATCTTTCTGTTCTACCATGTATATGGAAATGCCCATTTTATTTGGGGATTAAATTCAGAATTTAAAAACAAAACAACCCCCCTCCAAATTTCCTAGCCTTCAGTTTTCTCTCCTATATGATAATACCTAATTTGCCCAAAGGTAGGCAGCAGGAAGAGATGATCTCGAGGTACTTGGCAGATCCAAAATCATGTGTCATAGTATATGAGAATTAAGAAAAAGAAAGAAACTGTTCTGCTAATAGACATGTGAATTGAAGATGAAAAAGATAAAAAATGAATTTGTGATGTCATAAGTTTAGATGTTCCCTTAAATGATGCAAACTATAACCCATCCCTGCCTGCCCATCCAGTATGACTCATGGCCACAGCAAGTCAAAGAAACTTTCAATTATGGGTAAAGAAATTTAGGATAAATTGCAACTATTAGGCCTCTTAATGACATAATATATTTCTGCTAAATATTATGGTATCTTCTTTCCTGTGGATCTATGAGATGAGAGTAGAGAATTGCTTTACAATGTTTTGTATATCTAGAGAAAGGCAGATATCTTCTTGAGGTGTTCTCCAGTCCCCAATACATCCTGTGCTGGATCTAAGGAAGGGATAATAAATGACTACCTGGATCACCAGAGAGAGGCAGCAGTTTTTGCAAAGCAGTAGGTAACAAAAATAAAATTGTTGACACATTCTTCCTGCAGAGTTGCTATCAGGAATCTGTTGATTAGAAAAGAAGTAAAAATCATGACCTAAGTGAATACAGGGGAAGGATGGGGGAACAGAACAGATGATATTTATGACTGAATGGAAATTTCAATTGCAGCAGCATAAATGATGAACTCAGGATCATTGGAAATGGAAATAGTTGACTTAACAGATGGTAGGCGGCTCTTGTCAGAGACGACTGTTCAGAGCATGAGCTTAATTGAGTAGTTCAGATGTGTATAAATTAACTTTTTTTTTAAAGCTTGGGATATTCTCAGGTGAATTTAATGGGCAAACATGTACAATTTTCTAGGGTTTTTTTTTCTCCCAGTGGAAAAAGCTGAACATGAGACAAAGGTGAATTCCTGCACTTTTACAGGCATAGACTGAAAATCTAAACATAGGAATATGTCTAAGACATGAAAAAAAAAATCTGATTACTAGGTATGTACTCTCTTCTCAGCTCTCACAATGTTCTTATGTAAGATTTGGTGTTTGAACAGCTCCTAGGGGCAAACATCTGCCTATTTGAAATCTTATTAGGAAAATAACTTCATTTAAATCTTCCCTCATAGTCCTTTCATGCAAATGTGAGGGTACAGTGAAAATAGTCTGAAGAAAGTTAAAATAATTAGATGTCTCTAGATTAACTCTTTTGTATTTTTAGGTATATTCTATAGTGCTTATGTAACATATAACTCTGTCTTCAATGCAGTATACCCATTATTTTCTTCTTTTGGCTCTTCCATAGATAAGCTAATGACATTTAAAACTTGTGTGATACTTCATGGAAGCTCTATTGTTTATAGGGATGATCAAATTAGATACAATTAATTAATCTGATGTTTGTAAATAGAGGTGTTAGGTTGCTATATCCAACAGTAGAAAGTGTTTTTATAGGAGAATAAAAGTATAGAACGCAGAGGGACAAGGAATTGCAGGGCTAGTAGCTGAAAGGAATGTGATACGCCAACCGCTGTAATGTTCTCTAAGAGTGACATGATTAGCTGAACAATTCAATTTGACATTTATTAAATGACTATTATGTGACAGGCATTGTACTTAGTATTGGGGATGCAAAGACAAAAATGAAATTGTCTTTACCCTTAAGGAGTTTACATTCTTTTGGGAGGATATGTCTGTTTGCAAGTTGTCTGCATACTGCATTCAAATTCAGCCCTTAGATAAAGGATTTGACTCCTCCTCCATGGAAAAGCAAGTAGATGGTGGTAGTATTAAAGAAGGCTATTTCTACTATCAGCCCCCGCTTCCACATAGGCAAAATTTATTTCTGAGAATCATTTCATATACACAAAAATTTCTGGATGATTCTTACTGGAAGTCCCCCCCCCCAACTTTTTTAAACACTGATACATTATATCAGGGATAAATGTAGTGTTGTATTTTGAGTACTAGAAATTAGAGATAATCTAAATATTAAGTTATGGTTGTGCTAAGTTTAAATGGAGAGGAAGAATGGGGGTACTCATCCCAACAAGGAACTGGGATAGTTGATTCTTAAGGGTAGGTAAATTAGGCAACTGGCAGGACCAAGAGGACAGGACTCAGAGGGGTTTGACTGGGAATTGTGATTGAAAGGTCAGTTGGAACAGCAACTTAGGTCAGAGGTTCAGCTGGTAAGGTCTCCTATGTGCAAGACCAAGTAAAACGAGAGGGAGTCCTAGGTCAGGATGATTAAGGACAGGCTGAAGCCTAAATATGGTAGCATCAGAAGGAGTGAATTCATGGTCAATACTCTGTATAAAAGTTGTCTTAAGGTCTATGAGCTCCAGAGTGGGAAATAAAAAGATATAACTGAGAAGTCATATTATAACTTCTCAGCAAAATAAGGAAAAGAAAAAGCTACATGAAACTGGGCTGCAAGGATTTCTCTGGGCAAAGAAAATCGAGTTAAACCATCACGTGAGGGGAAAATAGGCTTGATAAAGAAGGAATAAGAATCAATTCTCTCAGAGGCATTTTCTCAATGACTCTGAAGTCTCTTTGCTCTTCTCAGGCATGTTTAATGACCATCTTCTCCTTCTCTCCCTTCTTATCCTATTCCTCCACCCACCCCAACCCCCAAAAGGTATATCACTGACTAAAAAAAAAATGGATCTGCCTAATGAGGGTGGAGGTAGAAAAAGGGAGTAGATAGTTTTCCTCTTCAGCCTAACACCTCCAACCCCACTCCCAAGCTATTGTTTCAGAAGCCCAATTTCCAGAACCAGGTTAAGTGATAGTAGTGCCTTTTTTCCTTTATCCTGGTCAGAATACATCTTGAGTATTTTGTCCAGGTCTTGGATGACACATTTTAGGAAGAGCATGGATAAGCTGAAGGTCATTCAGATAAGAATGACAAGGTAGTGAGGAAACTAAAGACCATGACATATAAGATCCATTGAAGGAACTGAGATATTTGATCTGGAGAAGAGAATATTTAGGGGAGCCATGCTGGAAGACTTAAAGTATTTGAAGATCTAGCATATGCAATAGGGATTAGATTTGCTTTTCTTGACCATAGAAGGCAGAATTTAGGCCAAAGTGTACAGATTACAGAGGCAGATCTCAGTTTAATATGAGGAAACATTTTTTTTAACATTATAGTTGTGTGAAAGTGAAATGTGTTGCATTGGGATGTAGTAAGTGCTCCATCTCTGAAGGTCTTCAAGAGGAGGATGATTAAATGTTTGTTGGGGGTGTTAAAGAAGGAATTCTTTTGTTGGATTTGAGTTAAACAAAGTGACTTCTGATGTCCCTTCCAGCTCTGTTTGGACATGACTACTGGTGGCATAAGAGCTCACAGAAAAAGCCCTGTATATAGTTGCTACAGTTAGTTGGTCTAGGAAGATTGGAAACTATAGGAATAGGATGGCAGTGGCACTGAGGGGCAACCCCTTTACCCATTTCCTTCTATGTGCAAAATGATGCCTCCATTTGACTAATATTCACCAATTGAACAATTTGATCAGAGATGTTTAAATATTTCCCTGAACACAAGGCGGTATTCCTGGGTAAATATTGGATGATAGGTAACCCTAGGATGGCAAGAAAAGCTGAATTAATTGTGGCTATTTGTAAATAAGCCTTCTATAATCATTCTTGGCCAGAACATTCTACAATGTGACAATTAGAGATTGAATCTTAGTTTCCTGTTGTTATCCTTTCAAGATTCCTGATTGGTAATTTTAAAGCATTCCAGATCACCAAATGATATCCACTGATAATCACCAAAACTTGTCACTTACCATAGTAAAATAAAATGGGGGCTCCTCATATTCCCACCAGAGAAGAAGGGAAATAAAAGAGATATGGCAAATATTCAATCTGATAAAGTTTGACTTTTAAATGCATGACACTGAATAATAAATTGTTAAACTTTAATGAAATTAGCAGTCTGCTCATCCTGGCCTCAGCACCATGGGGGTGTGGAGGGGTATTGACAATGGAAAGGATCATTTATCTTCATGACTCAAGTTGCCTGGATAATTCATGAGTAGAAAAGAAGCAGAGAGCATGACAGAGCCACTGGTTAGTTATACAGGTCATCTTTAATGATTTAAAATGACTTCTTTCATCCAACCTCTGAACTGCCCATGTGTCAGGCCAATAGAGTAGATTTGTTTAGCTTCCCCTTTAATTTTGATTTAAGAACATCACTTTGTCATCATTAAATGTTTCATGGAGATATTAAATATTAAAGTTCATCTACTGGCCAGGCTCAGAATTTAAAGAAGAAGGAAGTCTACTATACCAGAGACATTTCCTCCATTATGCAATCATCTGGTGAAAATAATCATGAACACAGATACAATAGTTGACCAGAATGATTTTGATAAACTGGAAGTGTCTAAACAGACCTAGAGACAATGAAGAATAGCAAATTAGATGCATATTTATAACGCAATAGGCTGGGAGGAGAGGGCAAAGTCTTTGGAATATTGAACAGTGGAGGACAGAGGTGATGCAGTCTGCCATTCTGGCTTTAAAGGCAGTGCATCACCAGTGATGATTATTCAATATGAGATAGAGTAACATAAGGAATAAAAAGAAGAAAAAATGTGCTCCAGAAGAGACTGATCTATGAGGGGACATGGTCAAAGAAACTGAGAATCACAGTTAACTAACAAAGCCCTCCCCTCCCTTCTACATAACAATAGTTATAATTCACATGTATATAGTGCTTTATAGTGATAGGTTGAGAAGGTTGTACAGTACTTCTGAAAGAACCATGTTTCTGTAGTCAGAGAACCTCAGTTCAAATCCCACCTTAGATAATTACTACTTATGATAATTACTCACTTATGGCAAGTGAGTAAAATGCCTGGTCCTCATTTACCTTATCTTTAAAATGAGTTGGTGGGAATAAATGACCTTTGAAAACCTCTTCCAGTTTGAAATCTAAGAGTATGACAATGCCAAGGCAAATATCATTCCTTGCATGTTGGTGATGATTTACTAATGGATATGGAAGGACCTTGCTCCTCCTCTACTCAATGAATCTCAATGGTGGGGCAGAGTCAAGATGGTGAAGTAAGAGCAGTGACTTGCTTGAGCTCTCCTCCAAGCCCCTCCAAATATCTGTAAAAATGGTTCTAAACAAATTCTAGAGCAACAGAACCCACAAAAATACAGAGTTAAACAAATTTCCAGCCAAGACAACCTGGAAGTTCAATAGGAAAGGTCTGTTGTGCCAGCCTAGGAGAGGAGCACAGTTCAGCATGGCCCTCACAGGCAAAGACCAGGCCTCAGAAAACTTGGAGCAGGCTTCAGAGGACTGAATCATGGGCAGCTGTGGTGGTTTCCAGACTTCTCAACCCATAAACACCAAAGTCAACTTAGAAGGTCAGTAGGAAAGGTCTGTTGGATCTTGGTGAGAAAGGAGTGTGGTCTGGCCCCAGTCCTGGCACAGCCCCAGGGCAGTGGCTGCTTCTGGAGCTCTCAGCCCACAGATGGTGGGGAGTTCAAGTGGCTGATCAGAGGGGAATTGCAGGGATCTCTTTGCTGGCACTGAGGCAGGATTCTCTTGCTTTGCCCGTGCTTAGATCTGGGATGCAGTTCTGGGTGACGGTCCTAGGGTAAGGAGGAGCATTGGTGATGAAGAGGGAATCCTCCTCACACTTCCAAGGCAGAAAAGAGTGCTTGTGGTCACTTATACATCAGAGCACAGACCAGGAAAGGAGTAACCACCTCACCTTTGATCCTACCACCTTGGAAGAACTGAAAATTTATAGATCTCTAGAAGTATCTCTGAAAACAGCTGCACAAAACCCCTGAAGCTTGGGACAATACATTCTCCACACTGGAAGAAGACCCCTACCTTAACAAAGAGTTTAAAACTCAAGTAATTGGCTAGGAACATGAGCAAACAGTGCAAAAAAGTCAGACCATAGAATCTTTCTTTGGTGACAAAGAAGATCAAAACATACAACCAGAAAAACACAACAAAGTCAAAGCTCCTACATCCAAAGCCTCCAAGAAAAAATATGAATTGGTCCCAAGCCACAAAAGAGCTCAAAAAGGATTTTGAAAGGAAAAACTGAGAAGAGAAATGAGAGAGATGCAAGAAAATCATGAAAAACAAGTAAACAGCTTGCTAAAGGAGACCCAAAAAAATACTGATGAAAATAACACCTTAAAAAAATAGCCTAACCCAAATGGCAAAAGAGGTCCAAAAAGCCAATGAAGGGAAAAATGCCTTAAAAAGCAGAATTGGCCAAATGGAAGAGGAAATCCAAAAGCTCACTGAATAAAATACTTCCTTAAAAATTAGAATGGAGCAATTGGAAGCAGGTGACTTTATGAGAAATCAAGACATTGTAAAACAAAACCAAAAGAATGAAAAAATAGAAGACAATGTGAAGTATCTCATTGGAAAAATAACTGACCTGGAAAATAGATCCAGGAGAGATCATTTAAAAATTATTGGACTACCTGAAAGTCATGATCAAAGAAAAAGAGCCTAGACACCATCTTTCAAGAAATTATCAAGGAAAATTGATCTGATATTCTAGAATCAGAGGGCAAAATAAAATGGAAAGAATCCACTGATCACCTCCTAAAAGAGATCTCCAAAGGAAAACTAGGAATATTGTAGCCAAATTCCTGAGTTCCCAGGGCAAGGAGAAAATAATGCAAGCAGCCAGAAAGAAACAATTCAAGTATTGTGGAAACACAACCAGGATAACACAGGATCTAGCAACTTCTACATTAAGGGATCAGAGGGCTTAGAATATGATATTCCAGAGGGCAAAGGAGATAGGGCTACAGCCAAGAATCACCTCCCCAGCAAAACTGAGTATAATCCTTCAGGGGAAAAAATGGATGTTCAGTGACATAGAGTACTTTCAAGCATTCTTGATGAAAAGACCAGAGCTAAATAGAAAATTTGACTTTCAAACACAAGACTCAAGAGAAGCATGAAAAGGTGAACAGGAAAGAGAAATCATAAGGAACTTATTAAAGTTGAACTGTTTATATTCCTACATGGAAAGATGATATTTGTAACTCATCAGACTTTTTTCAGTATTAGGGTAGTAGAAGGGAAAAAATATATGTATAGATATAAAGATGGATAGATATATAGATAGATAGATAGATAGATAGATAGATAGATAGATAGATAGATAGATAGATAGATAGATAGATAGATAGATAGATAGAAGGCACAGGGTGAGTTGAAGATGAAGGGGTGATCTCTAAAAAATAAAATTAAGAGGTGAGATAGGATTATACTGGGAGAAGGAGAAAGGGAGAGGTAGAATGGCGTAAATTATCTCACATAAAACAGACAAGAAAAGGCTTTTACAGTGGAGGGTGAGTGGGGGAAGGTGAGAGGGAATGAGTGAATCTTACTCTCATTGGATCTGGCTTAAAGAGGGAATAACATACACACTCAATTGGGTATGGAAATCTATCTTACCCTATAGGAAAATAGAGGGGATGTGGATAAAAGAGGGGGGATGATAGAAGGG
Source organism: Vombatus ursinus (assembly GCF_900497805.2). NCBI lineage: Eukaryota > Metazoa > Chordata > Mammalia > Diprotodontia > Vombatidae > Vombatus > Vombatus ursinus. Next base: position 5,152,930 of record NW_020954591.1, read on the forward strand.
AGGGGGTAATCAGAAGCAAACACTTTTGAGGAGGGATAAGGTCAAAGGAGAGAATAGAATAAATGGGGGTGGGATAGGATGAAGGGAAATATAGTTAGCTTTTCACAACATGACTATTATGGAAGTGTTTTGCATGACTACACTTGTATAACCTGTATCAAGTTATTTGCCTTCTCAATGAGGGTGGATGGGGAGGGAGGAAGGGAGAAAATTTGACATCCAAAGTTTTCAAAACAAATGTCAAAAGTTGCTTTCACATGCAACTCAGGAGTAAGATATTCAGGCAATGGGGTGTAGAAATCTATCCTGCCCTACATAAAAATAGAAGGGGAAGGGCATAAGAGAAGGGGGGGTCATGAAGGGATATTCAGAATGCACACTGACTTGGGGTGGGGGGAGGGGAGAGATGGGAAGAAAATTTGTAACTCAAAATCTTATGGAAATGAATGTTGAAAACTAAAAAATAAATTAATTTTAAAAATAGAAAAAAATAAAAATAGAAAAAATAAATCCCAATGGCTCCTTGTGTCCTCTTTGATCAAATATAACCTCTATTTGGTAAGGTCCTTCACTACCTAGCTTCAACCTGCCTTCCCAGCTTTATGTTTCTCCCCCGAAGTACTCTAAAGTCAAGTCACAATAGACTTCTTGTTGTTTCTCATATAGACTTTAGTGCCCTCTCTCTTAGGCTTTGCACACATTCCTCCATTCTGGGAATGAACTACCTTTACACCTTTTAAAATGCCTTAGTTTTCTTCAAGATTCAGCTCTAGCACGACCTCCTTCTATCTTAGGCTCTTTTTGATTTCTAGTTATTCGTCTCATATTACCTCATGCATATTCTGGCTGTTTATTGTTAAAGTCATTTCAGAGGTGTCCAACTCTCCATGACCCCATTTGAATTTTTTTGGCAAAGACACTGGAGAGGTATGCCATTTCCTTCTCCAGACCATTTTACAGATGAGGAAACTGAGGCAAACTGGGTTAAGTGACTTGCCCAGGGTCACACAGTTAGTAAGTGTCTGAGGCAGGATTTGAATTCAGGTCCTTCTGATTCCAGACCTGACCCTCTATATGCCTATTGTGTCTTTTCCTGTGTATGCAAGTGTTGTCTCCTTCAATAGGACAGAAGCTTTTTCAGGGCAGGGATTTTTTTTAACTTTATATCCCCAGATTCAAGCACTGTGCCTGGCACGTAGGAAGTGTTTAGTTGGGTGATTGCCCACCTGCCACATGTTGGGTGATTGATTGGCAGAGATTTGCTAGTGTGGCAATTCTTTTCACCAATACAAATTGCAACTTTTCTCTAACTTAGTAAGTCCTGGGCAGTTGCCTGATGCATCTGGAAGTGATTTTTCCAGGATCATATAGGTAGTAAGTAGTAGAGGAGGGACTTGGGCCTAGATTATTTTGACTCCAAGCTCAGCACTATCTACCCTGCTCTAATGCCTATATTTTACTTGTAATGTATCTCCAGAAACAAATATAAGCAAAAACATTTCCATAGGTATAATAGAAACAATCATCTGAACTTAAAAAAGTGTAATCTATATAAAATGATTGGAGAGTAAGAAATTATCTCCAAAAACTTGAGTTTTCAACTTGGAGTCTGTGAGCCTTTTGTGATTGTTTGTTTTTAATATTTTGATAACAATATTTCAATCTAATTGGCTTCCTTTGTAATCCTATATATCTTTTGAAAATTTTATTGTATTCTGAAATTAAGAAATAAAACAAGCATTTCCATAACTTAGAAAAATAGAGCAAAGATGATTATACATGAAACTGCAAATCTGTTATGTATAACTTGCTATTCCTTTTAGATATATAATACAGTTATCATGTAACCCTTTTTTCTTCCCTTTTCCTACTCTAGAGATGCAACCATTAGATGTAAAAATGTGTATGTGTATGTCTACATATATATGTATGTGTGTGTTGACATATATACATATGTCGACACACATACACACACACATATATATGTAAAATCATTCTATCCATACTTGTATTTATCAGTTCTTTCTCTGGATGCAGATAGCATCTTCTTTCATATGTCCTTTGGAGTTAATTTGGGCATTTGTAATAGTCAAAATGACTTAGTTAACTCAAAGTTGCTTTTAAAACAATGTTGTTGTTACTATATACAATATTCTCTTGATTCTGTTCATTTTGCTCTATTATTTCATGCAACATATCAAAACCTATAGGATACAGCAAACACAGTAATCAGAGGAAAATTTATATCTCTAAATGTTTACATCAATAAAATAGAGAGCAGACCAATGAATTGGCAATGCAATTAAAAAACTAGAAAAAGAACAAATTAAAAATCCTCAATTAAAGACTAAATTGAAAATCTTTATGCATTTAATAATATTATTCTGGGAAGGGACCCACAGGCTTTACCAGACTGCCACAGAGGTCCATGATTCAAAAAAGATTTGTAGAACCTTTGTCTTAAAATGAAGAGATGGGAATCCTATCACTTCTTATAAGATGCACTTATAAGCATCTTAGGCCACTGTGAATGAGTTCCGCAATGGTCTGGGGCATGGCCAAAGATGACCTAATAAGCTCTGATGATCAGGAATAAAGGAAAGAATGGATGGCCCTCCCTTTAGTCTCAAAAGTCCCCAGAGTTTTTAATACATTTTCCAATATGCCACTGAGCTAGAGCTGCTTGTTTTGAAAACATGAGCTAGGCTATCTCATTTTGATGTGCTGGCACTGATACAGTTTGCTGCTCTGGTAAAAAATAACGAAAACAAAAACAAAAACCCACATCATTATTATTACTGGTTCTGTCCTGTATACATAAAGGTGCTCTAAACAATCTGCACTTATCATTTGTTAGCTCCAGGCAGTTTAGACCATCAGTTCAATTCAGGGGAAAGGATGTCAGTTATTGCAAATATATCTGAAACCAAAATAAATAGAGCAATATGGCATTTGTAGCTATTGTAGACAAAACTTGAAATATCCTAATATAATAGACTTTGTTAAAGGCATCCAGGCCATTTAAGCTTTAATGAAAATGACCAATTCTGCTCTGAGTAGGCCTTCAGGCCATGTGTGTTCACAAACATGTAGACTTCAATACTTGGGTTACTATATAATTATATTTGAGGTCATCGTAAATGGAGTAGTAATTCCTTTTGTGTAACATATTGCCTTTCTGGGATCTCAGCAAACTGATGTGAATGTGTTGCGAATTATAACCAGTACCTTACAGGAACCACTGCCCTCTGATGATGCACTCATAGCATTAGTCAGAGCACATTAGATGATGCATTACAAAGAGTTTCCAACATTGGGAAGTGAACTGATTTGCTTCCTGGTGAATAGTCAGTGATGGAGCCAAAAATGAGATCCTGATTCTCCTGCATGAGAGAGCCAAGCTGCAACATAGCTGATAATCACAATTGATAGTGACAGATGTGGCTATGTCAATCCACATAAATCATCAAAGCAATTAAAATCAATGGATCAATTGTTCCAAGTTCCCTTAATTTCTAGAATTAAGTTCTTAGTTTCCCTCACCTCACACAACACCACTCTAAAAGAAAATCTGACCATTTGCCTAGGAAGTCTAGGGGCTAAGTAGCACATTAGATGACAACACAGACAGACAGAGGGTAGGGAGAGCAGTGCCTAGTCAGCTCAGGAAACTCTGTCCAGGGTGCTGGCATAAGAGTTATTCAGCGTCCTTTGTGGACGCCAACCAGCCCTGCTGCCCTCCCTTGCCCTCGCCCATCTCCCCTTTCCCCATTACAACTCTGTTTTCCCTCATGGGACACTGAATGCCTTTCAGAGAAAAAGGAAACTCCTCAAATAAAAAAAAGAAAACATGCTCTTGAAAGACTACGTGGGACTATGATCTCATTGATTTAGGCATACCCTCCAATAGTTCACATTACAGTGTATCCATGCCTTCTCATCATTGGCAGCTGTCATCTGTGTCCTTCCATAAGGACTACATGGAATGTCCACCTCATGTGTTTGAGATCTTCCTCTACATCTTGGGCTCTCAACCTCGGGACCATGAACTTGTTTTTTTTTTTTTATATTTTGATAACTGTATTTCACTATAATAATTTCCCTATGCAATCCAATGTATTTTATTTCATTCATTTAAAAACATTCTAAGAAGAATAATGTTTTGAAAATATTATTCTATGGTATCTAGGTGACTTAATGGTAGAGCACTGGGCCTGGAGTCAGGAAGACTTCAGTTCAAATACAGCCTTAGAAACTTACAAGCTGAGTAACCCTGGGCAATTCACTTAATCTCTGCCTTATTTTCCTCAACCGTGGAATGGGGATAATAACAGTGCCTGTCTCATGGGGTTGTTGTGAGGACCAAATGTGATAATATTTGTAAAAAGCATTTACCACAGACCTGGCACAAAATAATCACCATATAAACACTTATTTTCTTCCCCATATTCTCTGAGAAAGGATCTATAGGCTTTTAATTCTGCCAAAGTTGTCCATGACACAAAGAAAGTTAAGAAGATTTGCTCTAGGTCTTTTGATATTACACTAATACCAGGGAAACACCCAGGCTTTCCATCTGTGATGTATCACGTATATAAATGAGCAGCCCATTTTGTTTAAATCATAAAGATATATAGATACATAGATGATAGAGATAGAGATGGATATATAAAATAGGAAGAAGAGAGTGGGCTTATATTTTTATGGACTTTCTTGTACAAAAGTTATTGCTAATAACATCCTACAGTCTATTTTCGTGTATCTTGTGTCTCTCCATTGCCTTTTGATTCTTTGCATCCTATTCTATTTGCAGACATATAACACCACTGGGAGAATTTTATTTTATATGGATCAGTGACTTAATTGGAATGGGACAATTTCCAGTGAAGAAATTCCCTTCACCAGTGTAGACCACTAACTTCTGCAAGTCGGTTTTAGAGAGTTGCTTGGGGCACTGAGAGGCGAAGTGACTTATCCACAGTCAATAGATGGCACAGGTGGTATTTTAACTCAGGTAACAACAACAATAACTATTATTATTATAATAACTACTATCCACATAGCTACTTAAGATATGTATTGCATTTTTCATATGTTATCTCAATTGATCCTCAAAAACAGCCTGTAAGGTAGGTGCTTTTATTTCCTCCATTGTACTGATCAGTAAACTGAGGCTGATAAAGGTGATTTGCCCAGGGTCACATACTAGTAATTGACTAAGGCAGGACCTGAAATCAAACCTTTCTAACTCTGAGTCCAGTACTCCATCCATTACATTAGTTTTTGACTCAGACTATATCTATCCAGCACATCACACTTCCTCAGAGAGAAAATTGGTTTCAAAAAAAGGGATTTTTTTTTTCCAAGGGGCCACTTTGGATTGCTTAAAGCACTGGGTAATTTCCTAAAAGCAATCAACTCCACTGCATCTTCCTATTTTATATATCTACCTCTATCATCTATAACATCAATACCTATCTCTATCTGTATCTATCTATCTCTAGGTAGATAGAGGTAGCTGTTCTATAGAATATATAAATATATTTATAGGATATTGATATGTGGAATATCTAAAGAATCACTTGCATACATATAGTGTCCCAAAAGTCTTAATGGGGTTTTCAGCTTTAATAGCCTAAAACTGCACTAAGACTTTTGGGATAGCATGTTCATGCCTAGATATGTATATGTATACACACACACACACACACACACACACATGAACCCTGTATGTATGTATGAATATATACTGATAGATCAGCTCAATGGGCTATCCATCCATGAAAGTATATGACAGTAGTTCCCCTTCCCTACTCCCCCAAATGCTTAGTTATCTCTGTGTGGATTATTAATCCAAATTATTTCATGGGGTTGCAGATTTTATTGAGAAGGGTTTGTAGAATTCTAAAGTTTGATTAAGTCAGTACAATATTCTCTGCAGCTAGGTGGCACAGAGTTTAGAGTTCTGAGCCTGGAGTCAGGAAGACCGGAGTATAATATGACCTAATAGTCTCACTCCGTGTGATCCTGGCAAGTCATTTAACCTCCGTTTACCTCAGTTTACTCAACTGTAGAATAAGGATAATAATAGCACCCACCTTGAAGAGTTGTAAAAATCAAATGACATACTATTTGTAAAAGGCTTAGCATAGTGCCTGGCATGTAGTAGGTACTAGAGAAATGCTAATCATCTTTTCTTTCCCTTTCCCTCATCTACATATAAGAACATCGAGAAGACTTCATCTTTTATAGAGAATCTGTCTTCAATCAGACCCCTGCATGATAGAGGCAAACACCTTTGGCAAGGATCCAGCTCCCTGTTTCATGTCTTGAGCGGCATGGAACATTTATCTCTGTTCTTTTATCTATCCAACAATCTTGCAAGATTTTACCATTTGTAATGTAGACATTTTATTGAGGAGAGCCTTCAGAATTCATTTTGCTCTATCAAATGAAATACCTTAAAAGCAATCAACAAGCAATAAACCTACTGGATAGTCTACTCTCAGCACCTTTTGGTCAATTGTTTGACTAGCCATATGGGGACTGCTGAAGATTATTACTTGTAAATTCTCTTCTCATATTTTTCAACAAAAATTAAGTTACATACATAGGTCATTCTTATAAAAAGTTTTATAGAAATGAAAAATTAAAAATATAGATGACCTCTCAATTTTCTTTCTTTGTTTTGTTTTGATAGTAATAACTTCCATATGTTCCCCACCCCCAACAACTTGGCATCTAGTTTTCTTTTACATATCTTGCAAATTCAACCTTTATTGCTTTCAAAATTAATATTGCTTCTAGCATGCATTTCTTTGTATATAATGGGTCTAGTCCCACCACTTTTCCCAAACTTCTTCAATGCCATTTCGCTTCCTTTTATAACACATGGAGGGACTGAGTGGTTATAGCCAAAATGTGATAGCTCGATTGTCATTGATGAAGAAAAATTTGTTACAGAAATTTTAACAGTTCTGTTCCCTTTTCATCTGTCTATTATTCTTCTTATAGTTTCATCTTTAAATACCCTTGAGATGATCTGTCTTAACTGGGTTCTCTTAAGCTTTTTGTAAACTTGACCTTCCTTCCACTGCTTTTCATTGCTTGATGAGGCAATACTGCTCATTATTTTCCACCATCTTCCTTTGTAGTATTTTGCAGAGGAGTTTATATTTCAAACCAGTGTTTTACTTAAATACCATGTCTTTCCTTTATTTTTTTTAGATTAAATGTTTCCTGTTTAAAAGTCTCTATAGATTCTCTTGGCCTCTTAGCTGTGGTGATGTCTTTATAGCATTTGAATGTTCACAGGAAATGGTGATAACCCATGCTGATGACATTCTATGAACTACTTCATTAAAAAATATTAGCTTACACTTAGGAATATTAGCCCAAGAGGATGGGTCACCAATTTCATATATTCAGCAAGAGATACAATTATATGTAATTCTATGAAAATTATAGAGCACTGGATTTTGAGTAAGAAGAACTGAGCTCAAATCTAGACTCTAACACTTACCATCTATGCATGAGGCATTGGGAGGACTACCTAATCTCTTTGAGTCTTGACTTTCTCATTTATAAAAAGATATTAGATTGAACTGGATGATTTTTTAAAACCCATCTATTTCCCCTTCCAGTTCTAAAACATGATGATCTCTTATTTTTTCTATCTCTATACACTTTCTCAACAACCTTATTAGCTCCCGTAGGCCCAACCATTGTCTTTATACTGATAACTCTAAGATCTATGTATCCTGACTTCCAGTCCTGAATCTCTAGATGCCTACATCACTCCATCTAGCTGTCCTAAAGGTTTTAAATTGATCATGTTCAAAATGGAACTCATTATCTTCCTTGCCCTGAACCCACATGTCCTCTGAACTTCTATGTTTCTGTTGAAGTCACTACCATCCTTCCATTTACCCAGGCTTACAATCCTTTCCTACATTCTAGCTCCATCGCCCAATATCCAATCACTTGCTAATTCTTGTCAATTCTGCTTCCACAATATCTCTTGCATCTGCTCCCTTTTCTTCAGTTACACAATTACCATTGCAGGTAAAGTCCTCATCATTGGCATTTATCTCTAAGATTATTGCAACAGACTCTTAATTGGACTTCTTGCTTCCAGTCTCTTTCTTCTACAATCTATCTTACATACAATCACTAACAATAATTTTAGTAAAGCATGAGTCAGATAATATCATTTTCTTGCTAAAAAATCTTCATTGTTCCCCTAACATGAATACATGTTTGGCATTAAAAGCCTTTCACAATCTGGCTACCTTTCCAAGTTTGTTACACATTATAGTACAGCCTAAATCATCTACCTGCTGTTTCTTGAACTCAGGACTTCATCTCCTGTTTTTTTGCCTTTGCATAGACTGTCCTCCATAACTGGAATATACACTCTTCTCATCTCTTTCTCTTAAAATACCTGACTTCCTTCAAGACTCGGCTCATGATTTTTCTACTAAGGTATATGATCCTCTTAACTCTCTTAGTTTGCTTCTTCTTCTTGAAGTATAAGGTATATATTTATCTAGTGACACTAAGCAACAAACTTTTATTAAGCACATACTATAAGCCAAGCATTGTGCTATGTGCTAGGAGACACAAAGGCAAAAATGAAACAGCACAAGCTCCATAGGAATTTATATTCTGGCAGGAGGGATAGGTCCATATATAGGCCTGAGTTCAAATCTGGGTTCAGACACTTACTATCTGTGTAAAGCTGGTCAAGTCACTTATCCTTGGTCTGACTCATTTTCCTCAACTGTAAAATGGCAATAATAACAGTATCTACCTCACAAAATTGTTGTAAAGATCAAATCAAATAATACTTGCAAAGCACTTGGTGTGGTAACTCACATAGTAGGCATTTAGGAAATGCTTGTTCCTTCTTTTTTTATACAAGATACATACAAACCTTGGTGGGGAAGGCATTAGAAGCTGGAGGAGAGGGAACAGGAAAGATCTCCTATAGTCTGTGACACCTGAATTCTGTCTTGGATGTCAGGACCCCATGCCAAGACCACACCTCTCTTTATACTCATCTCTTTTCTTACTATTAGGAGACACTTGTTTTTCAGAGCTAAGGCCCAACAACCAAGCTGTGCTCTGAGCTTGGCATAACAACAGTCCTTTGTGCTCACCCTCTGGATGAACTCTGTTACAGCTGAATAACAGAATTGGCGCAAACCAGCCCCAGATGGTCCCTGAACTTAGATAAGCACCTGCAGGAATGATGTTCTGGTCATGAAGCTCTGCTATGAATAGACTTTTTATCACTAGGCAAACTTGCCTCACTGTTGCTGTTAACCTCACTGCTATGGTTACACCTCACTGCTTGGTTCTTTGTCTAGCCCCAATTATACGCATCAAAGCTTCGCCTTATCCACTGGGGTCTCCTTAGTTTCCAACAGGATAAAGAAAGCTTTTTGCCTAAAACCCCTGTGAGATTTTTGATATTTTATTTTTCAGAGTTAACAGTTGGTACATAGCCTCTGTGGGCTCTTTGGTATTTTCAGAGTTAACAGTTGGTGCATAACCTCTGTGGCTCTTCGGTAATTTATTTTTTAGGGTTGACGTAAAGGAAGTCAAGGATTCCAAGAAGAAAAGGCAGAAGGAAGAATATTCCAGGGACTGGGGGTGGCCAGTTCAAAGGCACAGAGATATAGTGTCATATTAGAGAAATAGCAAGTAGGCTTGTATGGCTGGACAGTAGAGTGCTTGGAAAAGAGTAATGCATCCATAGACTAGAAAGAGTAGGAAGGGGCCAGGCTGTGAACAGAATTAAATAGCAAGTAGAGGAGTTTATAACTTTAAAAAATTATTTTATTGCTTGTTTCAACTAATAAGCATTTATTTTCTTTTCCTCCCACTGGGAGTCTATATTTGATTCCAGGTAAGAGTTGATTAAGTGGCGAGATGGCATGGTCAGACCTGTGTTTGAGGAAGATCACTTTAGCAGCTAAGGGGAGGACTGATTGGAATGGGAACTGACATTTAGAGGCCAGTGGTCTAGGTAAAATGTAATGATGGCTAGGATGAGGATGGTGGATGTATAGAGGGAGTGTAAGATACAGATATGAAAGATGTTATGCGTTGATCAAAATGGCAAAGCTTGGCACTTGATTAGATATGTGGGATGAGAGTAAGAAGTGGAAGGTGACACACTGGGGTTGTGATCCTGGTCAACTAGAACAGTGGTGTATTCAATAACAGGGAATAAGAATAATAGAGAAATTTAGAAGGGGATTGGGTTTTGGACTGACTACAGCACCAAGAGGGCAAGGGCTGTCTTTTGTTTTGTCTCTGTATCTCCAGTGCCTACCACAGTGTCTACACAGTAGGAGCTTAATAAATGATTGTTTTATTGGTTTATATTGAATGATACAAAAAAAGAAGATACTTGGAATGAATAGCAGGGCTATTAGTCTATCTCCCAGGGTTTTCATTGGTACAGTTAATCCCTTAAGGTCATGAAGATCATAAGGTCATTATTAATTTAAGGTTGAGTTCTCTAAGTCTGTGTAGTAGCATCTACCTGTCAGAGATCTAAAAGGGAAAACCAGACCCAGGAAACCTGGGTACTAGTCTCAGTTCTTATAGCTTGAATTTGTTTTGCTTATTTTCTTTCTGTCTCAGTTTTCTCATCTGTAAAATTATTGCATAAGCACTACCCAACCCAACTTTTTCACTTGAATTGAACTAAATGAGAAGAGAAAAACAAGCAATGCCCCCCATATAACACCTATACAACACACATAAACACACATACACACATATGCATGCATGCACCTCTTCTCCCTAAAAAACAAACAAACAGAAAACTTAGGTCAAACACATATGCAATACTTGAAATTTTCTTGGAAAACTTAGTAGTTAATCACAAAATTTGTCAGTGGAATATAATAATTACTTTCTCTGGGTTTTACCTATTTACTATTTAATTTATGATAATTTCATAACCTATACTTTTTTACAGATCTAGTCTCCATTTTTTATTAAATTAAATTATTTTTGATTTTCAACATTCACTTCCACAAGATTTTGAGCTCCAAATTTTCTCTGCATCTCATCCCTCCCCCCACCTCAAGACTTGTGTATTCTGAATATTCCTTTCCTTGATCTGCCCTCCCTTCTATCACCACCACCCCTTATCTCCTTCCCCTTCTATTTTCCTGTAAGCCAGGATAGATTTTTATACCCCATTTCCTATATATCTTATTTCTCAGTTGCATGTGAAAACAACTTTTAACATTTGTTTTTAAAACTTTGGGTTTCAAATTTTCTCCCTTCCTCCCTCCCCATCCACCCTCATTGAGAAGGCAAGTAACTTGATACAGGTTATACAAGTGTAGTCATGCAAAACACTTCCATAATAGTCATGTTGTGAAAAACTAACTGTATTTCCCTTCATTCTATCCTGACCCTCATTTATTCTATTCTCTCTTTTGACCCTGTCCCTCCTCAGAAGTGTTTGCTTCTGATTACCCCCCATCTGCCTTCCCTTCTATTATCCTCCTGCTCTATTATCCCCTTCCCCCCCTATTTTCCTATAAGATAAGATAGATTTCCATACCCAATTGAGTGTGTATGTTATTCCTTCCTTAACAAAATCCAATAAGATTCACTCATTCCCTCTCACCTTCCCCCACTCACCCTCCACTGTAAAATCCTTTTCTTGTCTGTTTTATGTGAGATAATTTACCCCATTCTACCTCTCCCTTTCTCCTTCTCCCAGTATAATCCTATCTCACCTCTTAATTTTTTTTAGATATCACCCCTTCATCTTCAACTCACCTTGTGCTATCTATCTATCTATCTATCTATCTATCTATCTATCTATCTATCTA
>NW_020954591.1:5164806-5184751 GCF_900497805.2 Vombatus ursinus
CTATCTATCTATCTATCTATCTATCTATCTATCTATCTATCTATCTATACATATATTTTTCCCCTCCAGCTACCTTAATACTGACAAAGGTCTCATGAGTTACAAATATCATCTTTCCATGCAGGAATATAAACAGTTCAACCTTAATAAGTCTCTTGTGATTTCTCTTTCCTGTTTACCGTTTCATGCTTTTCTTGAGTCTTGTGTTCGAAAGCCAAATTTTCTATTTAGCTCTGGTGTTTTCATCAAGAATGCTTGAAAGTCCTCTATTTCACTGAACATCCACTTTTTCCCCTGAAGGATTATACTCACTTTTGCTGAGTAGGTGATTCTTGGTTTTAATCCTATCTCCATTGACCTCTGGAAAATTATATTTCAAGTCCTGTGGTCCCTTAATGTAGAAGCTGCTAAGTCTTGTGTTACCCTGAATAACAATACTTGAATTGTTTCTTTCTGGCTGCTTGCAATGTTTTCTCCCTGACCTGGGAACTCTGGAATTCAACTACAAAATTCCTAGGAGTTTTCCTTTGGGGATCTCTTTCAGGAGGTGATGGGTGGATTCTTTCCATTTCTATTTTACTTTCTGGTTCTAGAATATCACATCAGTGATATCAGTTTCCTCGATAATTTCTTGAAAGATGATGTCTAGGCTCTTTTTTTTTTGATCATGGCTTTCAGATAGTCCAATAATTTCAAAATGATCTCTCTTGGATTTATTTTCCAGGTCAGTTGTTTTTCCAATGAGATATTTCACATTGTCTTTTATTTTTTCATTCTTTTGGTTTTGTTTACAGTGATTTGATTTCTCATAAAGTCACTAGCTTCCATTTGCTCCATTCTAATTTTTAAGGAAGTATTTTCTTCAGTGAGCTCCTGGACTTCCTCTTCCATTTGGCCAATTCTGCTTTTTGAGGCATTCTTCTCCTCGTTGGCTTTTTGGATCTCTTTTGCCATTTGGGTTAGGCTATTTTTTAAGGTGTTATTTTCTTCAGTATTTTTTTGGGTCTCCTTTAGCAAGCTGTTGACTTGTTTTTCATGATTTTCTTGCATCACTCTCATTTCCCTCCCCAGTTTTTCCTCTACTTTTCTTACTTGCTTTTCAAAATCCTTTTCGAGCTCTTCCGTGACTTGGGACCAATTCATATTTTTCTTGGAGGCTTGGGATGTAGGAGCTTTGAATTTGTTGTCTTCTTCTAGTTGTATGTTTTTATCTTCTTTGTCATCAAAGTAAGATTCTATGGTCTGACTTTTTTTGCACTGTTTGCTCATGTTCTCAGTCAATTACTTGAGTTTTAAACTCTTTATTAAGATAGGGGTCTTCTTCCAGTGTGGAGAATGTAATGTCCCAAGCTTCAGGGGTTTTGTGCAGCTGTTTTCAGAGATACTTCTAGGGACCTGTAAATTTTCAGTTCTTCCAAGGTAGTAATATCAAGGGTGAGGTGTTCACTCCTTTCCTGGTTGGTGCTCTGGTCTATAAGTGACCACAAGCACTCTTTTCTGCCTTGGAACTGTAAGGAGGATTCCTTCTCCACCACTACTACAAGCTCTACCTTGTCAGTGCTCCTCCTTGTCCCAGGGCCACCACACAGAACTGTGACCTAGATCCAAGCAAGGGCAAAGCAAGAGAGTCTTGCCTCAACATCACCAAAGAGATTCCCTTCAACCCCCCTCTGATCAACCACTCAATTCCCCCTCAGACTGTGGACTAAGAGCTCCAGAAGCAGCCACCACCATGGAGCTGCGCCAAGACTGGGGCTGGGACAGAGCTCCTCTCTCACTGCAATCTGACAGACCTTTCCTACTGACCTTCTAAGTTGTCTTTGGCATTTGTGGGTTGAGAAGTCTGGAAACTGCTACAGCTGTCTGTGATTCAGTCCCCTGAGGTCTGCTCCAGGTTTGCTGAAGCCAGGTCTTGGCCTTCGCATCCACACTGAACTGTGCTCCTCTCCCAGCCTGGCACAATAGACCTTTCCAATCAACCATCCAGGTTTTCTTGGGCTGGAAATTTGCTTCACTTTGTCTTTTTCTGGGTTAGGTTGCTCTAGAATTTGTTTAGAGCCATTTTTTACAGGTATTTGGAGGGCTTTGGGGGAGAGCTAAAGCAAGTCACTGCTTTTACTCTGCCATCTTGGCTCTGCCTTTAGTCTCCATTTTGAACCATACATAACACCTTATGTGCTAATAAGTATCCTGGGGATTTAGCCTGTGATAAAGTTTATAGTTTTTATTCCATTTGGGTGGCCCTGTGGTTTTTCTCTTTATTCCTTCCTTAGTCTAACCCTCCACATATCCATAAATTTCTCTCTTTCTCCCTCCTTAAGCACACTAACTGGGCCCATGATTCTATGGTAGTGTTTGGTTCTGTTCTGTTTCCTTAAGCAGCCTTTGGGGAAAGAAATGCTCTTTCCTCTCTCTCTTGGGCAGAAGGGTATGGATTCATTGAGCATACTGCCTTGTATTTTCTTGGCCTAGATCACATGTGAGCCCAGACTTTTAGCTGACAAGAACTCGCCACTTGATGGGGAAATGGGAGCTTAGTGTTTCTCTGTTCATGCATACTGTTCGGTTCTAGGTATGCCAATGTCATATACTTAGTTGTTGGAAAGATGGTACTGTGCCATTCACAGAAAGTCTGTTCTCATGCTTTCTATTACAGGGCTACAAAAAGGCATTTGCCAAAGGTGACTTGCAGCTATATTTTTACATCCCTGGATGTGTTTAGAGAAGTTGGTATGCTTAATTGTATTACGAACTAGCAAAATCTATTAGCTTCATTTTTGCCAGGTACTTTTGTTGATTAAAAGTATTTTGGTGAAGTTTATACTTATTGCTTAAGCCTCAGCTTCCTTATCTACAAAATTGGAGCAATAAAAGTCAGCACCTTTTTGTGACTTCTAGTCTTCAGAGCTGCTGAGGATACTGGGAGGTTAAAGGACTTACCTAGAATCACAGAGCCAACATGTGTCAGAGGCAAGGGTAGCCCTCTGTCCACTACCCCATGCTATTACCTTCACACAAGGTGATACAACTATTTTATAATTGAGCTGGGATTTGAACCTAGTCTTCCAAAGTGTAGTTCAACCCTCAGTCTACTAAGTTTCTTCTGTGATTTACAAACAACTCTTACATAGATATGCTACCCCCCACTTGCTTTTGATCACCCTTCCTTTTCCACTTCTGCTTCCAGTTTCTACTTCCATTGCAGTGGGAGTTTCTAGGGGTCGAGGTGGGACAGGGTAACCATCTGAATTTTTTCAGAGACCCTATGGGTATAGAAGTTGAGGACAAGAAGAAGCTGTGAAAATCAAACTTACTGAGTTCAATCCCAGAACAGATTTTCAGTCCAGGCTGGTAACATATATGGTGGACCTGAAAATATCTTCCCTCACACTGTCTTAATTTCTGTACTTCATTTGGTTATGCTTCCTGAAAAACTCACAATTAGAATTTTTAGAATGGAATGTAAACTCTTTGAAGACAGGAACTATTTTTTCACATTATTTTTCTTCTCTAGCACCTAGTATACTACCTTGCACATAGTAGATTGTCAATGAATATTTGTTGAATTGAAGTGTTCGATAAACATGAATATTTCTAAAAGATTAGCAGTGATGGCCAATTTACATGTTAGTCTGAATTAATTCAACCAGATTGCTTTTCTTCTAACATCCATTGTTGGTGTTGGTGTTGTTGTTATCTGAGAACTACTACACTGAGAGAATAGAAATTGTGACTGGGAGGAAGAAGAGGTGGTAATCTTGGAGCAAAGCATTTTTGAGAGGTAGGATCATTCTTGGTGATGTGTCATATTGGAGAGCTTGAGTTAGCATGAGGACACAGGGCAAAAGGGGCTTCTGGAGAAGGGCTTTAAGAGGTAGAATCGCAGAATTTTAGGGTGAGTGAGATTTTAAAGGTTACCTAATTCAACTACTATTTGAATAAGAATTCCTACCATAATATTCAGAAAAGTGGTCACCCAGACTTTACTTGAAAATCATCAGAGGTATGGAACACATTACCTGTTGAGGCATCACATTTCATTTTTAGACCACTCTGTTAAGAAGAAGCATTCTCTCCCTTGATTTTATAAGTGTTGGGTGTAGTACTCCCTCCCCCCAGAACTGTTTTCCCTATGACTTTGAATGGGCACTCAGGACTTGAGTTCTAGATATTCTATTGGGCTTATCTCACACTTAGTGGAAACTTCTCTTACTTAAACCTAACCATTAAAAGTTATTTAGAACTCATATCATAGTAAAACAAAACAATTTACTTAAAAAGAACAAACACTGTAATATCAAGAAAAAATCAAAGGGCTATTGTGGGGGTTTCCCAACCTGGGTGCCATGAGAACCCAGGGAGAATATCATCTGCCATGAGGTCTGCAGGACTGGGGGTCAAAAAGTGAGTGGCCTAACTGAAAGAAAACAAAAAAGATTTGTTAGCACACTAGGGTTGACTGCTCAGGGTGCTAGTGCCTTTGACTTTTT
The DNA here is from genome assembly GCF_900497805.2 of Vombatus ursinus. NCBI lineage: Eukaryota > Metazoa > Chordata > Mammalia > Diprotodontia > Vombatidae > Vombatus > Vombatus ursinus. Next base: position 5,169,297 of record NW_020954591.1, read on the forward strand.
AACATCCAGTTTGAGTTTTTGTAGCCTTTTAGGCTTGCTTAGAGTACATAGCCAATCAGCAGTATTCCACAGCAAAAAGGAAATACAGGAGGGGAAAACTTTGAGTTACTGGAGTTGACAAATATCGGTAATCTCTAAGTGGAGCCCTATTTCAAGATGGAGTTAGTCAGACCCATCCTACTGTTGTCAGTAAGGAGAAAAAGTACAGCCTGTAGGTCTTTACTGACATAACCCCACCCCTCAGGTTTTTGACCTACTAGGAAGCCAAAGATTTATCTGGGGAGCATTTCCCTCAAAATCACAGAACTTCTGTTCATCCTCTTCCTCCATAGGACAAATGGTGAAAATGCAGTATAGCCAATTGTTGTCCTAAAGTGCTAATCTCCCAGGAGCTTGACTCCTTGCCCAGGACTGCCTCATTACCCAGTGCTGTGAATCAGGAAAAAGAGAGACACAGGCTATAAAATTAATCATGAAAAGGATTATATTCCAATATCTTTGTCACTGTGCTATTCCCCTAATGGATTGCTGAAAAAGACCAGGATTCATGCTGGTTCATCTCAGAGATTGTTGATAGAGAGAGATCAGAATCTGTGCTAGGGCACCTCACAGATTGCTGAAAAAGAGAGATCAGAAATCATCCAGTGCCTCTGTCACAGGTGGATGTAATCTTGTATCAAATCCCTAGCCTGGAACAAGGATAACACTAATACCTGCGGAAGGCAGTTACCCCAGGGCTTCTGTGGCTTAGTGGATAGTGAACTGCAATTCAACATAAGGGTAGATCTGGGTTTGAATCCCCCCTTAGTTGTTTATTAGCCCTATGACCCTAGACAATCTACTTAATCTCTCTAAGCCATAGTTTTCTCATCTCTAAAGTTGGAATCAATTAAATTAACTCTTTGAAAATAAAAACCTGATCAATGTCAGCAAGCAATGGAGGTAGGAAGTAGACCTCTAAGGGGAGCTTCCTCTGCTGGTTGTTACCCTTTCTCATCTTTCTAGTGTACTTTAAAAAAAAGCTCCCACCACTATTTGCTTATTGAATCAGAGTCCATTCTACACAATAAGTTGGTATTTTCCTTACATTGAGCCCAAATTAGCCTCCTTTCCACCTTTTTTCAAGTTGTAAGATCTTTCCAGGGCCAATCAGAACAAATCTAAGGCTTTTTCCATGTGACAACTTTTTGATTTTTAAAAGGTAGCCATTATGTCTTTCTCAGACTTCCGCTTCTGGGGGCCAAGATGGCAGAGTAAAAAGGTAGTTGCTCTCACCCTCCCCTATCAACCTCTGAAAACCCAGAAAAAATCACCCCAGAAAAAACCCTGGAACAGCTGAACCAGAAGAAAGACAAGGTGCAGCAGTGCAGCAGCCCAGGTAGCTAGAGGGATTAATGGGAAAGGCCCCTCTTACCCTGGGGGAAGGGCAGCAGTACGAAATAGGAGTTGCCCAGCCAGCTAGTGCAAAGACTCACTTTAGCACACCAGGAGCAGATTCTGCTACCTTGGCATTCTACAGCAAATGGGTCTCCCGGGGCCTCAGCAAAAATAAGGGAAGCAGCACTACAAAGGGCCCCAGGCAGATAAGCACCCGGCAGCATATGTCTGAAAGGAGCTGAAGAAAGCAACCTAGAGGTGCCAAAAAGTTCCAGCCTTGTTGATTCCAGCCCAACACCAGGTATGCCGTCAGAACCCTACAGCCTCCAACTGCCAACCAGGAGGAGATCCTGAAGCCCAGGTGATTGAGCAGGCAAACACCAACAGCTGTACCTCCCAGTGTGTGGGTGAGGGTGGGGTAACTGGTGGAAACCAGATCAGAAAACCACCAGGTGCCTCGGCATTCTACAGCAAAGAAGTCTCCCAGTGCCTCAACAGAAATAAGGGAGGCAGCACTGCAAGGGGCCCCAGACAGATAAACACCTGGCAGCACTTATCTAAAAGGAGCTAAACAAAGTTAAAGGAAAGGAAAAGCAGGCAACCTAGATTTACCTGAAAGTCCCAGCCTTGCTGATTCTAGCCCAACACCAGATAAGCTGCCAGAACCCTACAGCCTCCAATTGCCAACATAAGAGGCCCCAGCACACAAAGCCAGTGACCAAGACCTAGGCTCCCAACACAAGAAGCCTGGGTCAGTGCCCTCTACTCCCCAGCAGGAGAGCTTAATCTCTTTAAAGGCCAGGGAATAAAGAAACACCATGAGTAAAAAGAAACGTACCATAGATTCACATTATGAGAAGAGTGAAGATCAAGACAGAAATTCTGAAGAGGACAACACTGTCATCAAACCCACATCTGCAACATCAAAAGGGAATATGAACTGGTCTGAAGCCCAAAAAACCTTCTTAGAAGAACTCAAGAAGGATTTCAAAAGTCAAATGAGAGAGGTAGAGGAGTCCTTTAAAAGTACAATTGGCCAATTGGAAAAAAAGTACAATGAAGAAAACAAGTCCCTAAAGCACACAATTGGCCAATAGGAAAAAAAGTACAATGAAGAACATAAATCCCTTAAAAATACAATTGACCAATGAGAGAAGAAAGTACAAAATCTAACAGAAAGAAACTATGTTAAAAATTAGAATTGAACAAATGGAAACTAATGACTATGAGAGAGCAAGAATCAGTCAAACAGAAACAAAAAAATGAAAAAATAGATGAAAACGTAAAATACCTCATGGGTAAAACAGCTGACCTGGAAAATCGATCCAGGAGAGACAATTTAAAAATTATAGTCCTACCTGAAAGTCATGATAAAAAAAGATCCAATCATAAAGGAAAACTGCCCTGAAGTCCTAGAACCTGAAGGTAAAATAACTATAGAAAGAATCCACTGCTCACCACCTGAAAGAGATCCCAAATTGAAAATGCCAAGGAATATAATAACTAAATTCCAAAATTACCAGATTAAAGAGAAATTACTGCAAGCAGCCAGAAAGAAACAATTTAAATATCATGGAACCACAGTCAGGATTACACAGGACCTTGTAGCCTCTACATTAAAAGATCGTAGGGTGTGGAACATGATATTCTGTAAGGCAAAGGAGCTTGGATTGCAGCCAAGGATCAACTACCCAGCGAAAGTGAGCATGATCTTTCAGGGGAGGAGATGGATATTCAATGAAATAGGGGACTTCCAAACCTTCCTGATAAAAAAACAGAGCTCAACAAAAAATTTGATCTTCAAGTACAAGATTCAAGAGAGACATAAAAAGGTAAATGGGACAGAAAGATACAATATGTTGTTAATAAGGGCAAACTGTTTACATCCCTTACAAGGGAAGATAACACTTGCAACTCTTGAGAACTGTTTTGTTATTACACCATGTTAAAAGAGTATACATAAAGGGGGCAGATATAAGTTGACTTTGATGTAATGATAAAAAAAATGTAATCAAGTGGGTTAAATAGATCCAAGTAAGCGGATTAGTCTGATCTAAGAAAATGTACTGAGAAAGGAGGAGGCAGACAAGGGTAAATTACATTACAGGAAAAGACACAAAAACCTGTTAGAGCAGAGGTAAAGAAGGGAGGGGGATGAGCATTGTTTGAACATTATGTCTTTCTCCTCTACAAAAATCCTACTATCATGTTTCCCATTCACAAAAGTATTATTCAACTAGCTCATTGTAGCATAGATTTCTTAAAGGCTATACTATAAGAATGCAAATTCTGGTGGATTCTGCTGAGCTGGAAAGGCTTCTGATATTGTTTCATCCATATATTTTTATCTATTAGTCTTCCTAAATATTCAGAAGCTCCTCAATAGAAGGTTGGCCAGCTGGCAATGAATACTTTGACCATGGCTACACATGAAACAAAGAAAAATACATAACTATCTTCAATCTGCCTTCCATTTCAGAACAGGGATCAGTGGTGCTAAGAATCACAGTGTTTTAGAACATCTACAAACATAAATTTAAGTATTGCATCCTAATTATGAAACTTCTGTCCAATGAACAGTAAGTTGACATGCCACTGGAGGAATTTAACATTCTTGCTATAAAAGAAACTAGAAGAAATCAATAATCTCTGGCAAAGTAGCAGGGTAACTCAAAGGTTCTCCTTAGGGTGATTAATACTTGAGTTGGTGGGGTTGATTTCATCATGAACCCAAGGATAACAAGAAATGCCATTTCTTGAGGTTCTTGGTCATCTCATGGTTAGCACTTGGCATAGTGATTGGCATGCAGGAGGTACTTAGTAAATGTTTGTTGACTGACTGACTCACCCAGTAGTGAATATAGTAAGCAGAAACAAAAAGCCCTCAATGAAAATAATTTAACTTATATGACATACTCTGTTGTGAAAGAGAAAGTTTAAAAATTATATGATCATCTGTACAAGATCTAAATCAGTGTTTCCTTGACACTCAATAACTTCAATGAAAATGTGGAAAAAGTGGTGAAAAATAAACTGGAAAATGTTTTAGACTAAGGCATAGAAGAGAGCAAAAGCTTATAGATAAACTAATCAGAAACTTCACACCTGTTTAACATATGCATTTTTTTTTCAAGAAGAGAGTTAAAAGGCACTGGACATAAGTATCGAACAACCTTATTAAAAAATTGATTGCATTACAGCAGAAGGAAAATTATTTGTTAACTATATGGGAATAATTTCTGAGTCAACTTTCTGCAGCCTGATTAGTCAAAATAAAGAGCAAAATAATAGCAAAATAGAAGAAATGATAAAAGACATTGCATGTAATTACAATATTTTCTTCCTAACCTGTGTAAAATAGTTATCAGCTATGAGAAAATGTGAAATGGATATAGAGAGACATCAATTGTGATTATCTTAAATTTTTTTAAAGAAAGTTTTAAGTGATGTAGAGCTGTTACTACAGGAAGGCAAAAAGAGTCCATAAAAAGCTATAGATGGCAAAAACTAGATATCCATGCTAATAGAAGAGATCTGACAATCCAGAAAAAAAATTAGTTTTGCAAGATCATTTGCAAAATATTATGGAGAAGAGTGGTGGAAAATCATGAGCATAAAACTACCTTACAAAATAGCCAAAAGGAATGGAAGAAAAAAGTAGGCAGCAAAAATTAGTCCATTTGATGTGGAGCCCAACTAACCCACTACCTCCCACAAGACTTAAAAGGTAATAACAAATAGAATGAAAGGGAATATATTTATTGACATTTCTATAGCAATCTCTTATCACTGATGATTCAGTGCAAAAGAGTGGTTTGATTAACCTCTCAGTACCTGATAAGCTATATGATGAATGACATGTAGGGGACTGGCCTAAGAGGTATATTTTGATTTGAAAAGTTACAGGGCTGAGTTCAAATACAGCCTCAGACACTTGATACTGCCTAGCTGTGTGACCCTGGGCAAGTCACTTAACCCCCATTGCCTCACTAAAAAAAAAAAGAAAAGAAAAGTTACAGGGATGGTTCTATAGAAGATTAGTTTGGAATACCCCTTCCTGGAGAAATGTCCGAATTGGTTTGATTCACCACCTGGGCATTCCCTATACCAATGAAGTTATAGGTTCTGTCCCTGACAGGATAGTGAAGACTATTCATGTCACTGGAGCTTGGTTCTAAACGTAGTGGACAACTAAGACAACTATGAGTAAGCAGAGCAGGACCTCAGGACAGGAGTTCCAGGTTAGAAACGGTTAAATACTCTAAGACTTGGTTTCTGATTTAGGCATCAAGGCTGTGTGGTGAAATGGCCAAGGAGCAAGGAAAAGATACTTTAAAAAATTATATCAGGAAGACTGGTATCAAGTACACTTAAAAAAAATCTGTGATGCCGGTGACAAAATTTTGAAGGCATTTAGGGTTTGATTTTCAAAGTATCTCATTTAGAAGATAGCAAGAAAATGCAAAAAAAATTACAAATAGTGCTACTACAAAAAAAAAAAGAAACAGAGAACATCAACAACCATTAATGGATATGCCATTCTATTCTTCTTTTGCTTCTTTAAATGACCTTTTTAAATCCTTGATGGAAATATGGTAAGAGAACAAGCTGTCTTTTTCAAGATAGTTTTCTGGTGCAGAGATCTTCAAAGTCTTAACACTGAGAAGAATAGAGAATATAATACTATATATATATATATATATATATTATATAGAGAATACAATGTATCATTGGGTTTACCATTTGTTGACTAAAGAAAACAAAATGCAACCTTAAAGTCTTTCTTCCAATTAGGTTCAGAGGTAGCATTATATGATGAAAAGAGCACTGGTTCTGAAGTCAAAGAACTTGAGTTTAAATTTCAACTCTAATGTTTACTACATGTGTTACCATAATCAAGTTACTTAAATTTCCTAATTAAGTAACTGGGCCTTATTTTCCTCATCAGCAAAAATTGAGGGAGTTGGATTAAATAACCTTTGAGATTTCTTCCAGGCCTAGATTCATAATCCTATGAGCTTTCCCCATGATTCCCATGCATCTGTTAAGAGTCTATAAGATTTCTTAAAAGATTTGAATGCAGATAACTTTGTTCAACAATCTTCTAATTATCAATATCAAGTGAAGCATAAAACTGATGCATGCCTGACAAAAGTGTTGACTAGAATCATGGAATTTGTTTTGTAAAGAGACCAGGTAAAAGAAAGGTTCCGTATAAAAAAAGGTTGGGTTCTCCAGATGCTCAGGTTTGCTGGTGGCATGGTGTTGTGATTGCCTCAAGCCTTGGAATACTCTAGGGTTTCCTCAATGAGATCCATGGCCACTCAAAAGAGATCAGTCTAACAGCCTGCATGGGAAAAAGCAAGTTCATGAATAGTACACATTGCCCAGATTAGTTCATCCATGCAAATATCTCAGATAGAGGCTGTGATAAATTATTTAGCAATAGCAACCTATGAGACAAATCACAAATATAAAATGGGTCTCAGTACTATGCAACCACCTTCTACTTCCACAGTTATGGTAGGAGATTGATAGGAAAGGGAACCTACAGTAATAAAAATCACCCAGTTTTTAGGCCACCTATAAACATTAATTTAACTATTGGTACTTTACCAGAAATCAAATGGAATTTGCAGGTAAACAAAGATTTTCTTGAAGAAGTGAATAAAGGAGCTGGCAAAGATGTTTTTGCTGTGTTCAAGGGCAAAAAGAAATATCATTTCAAGAACTACATGGTCATCTCACTTTGCAATTATGTGCATAAGCAAAAAGACCAGCATAAAGATAACTGCAGCCTGTGTAACAACATCTTTACAGAGTATAAGGATCTATCGCAATTCTATTTAAAACTTAATGTGCTGCACTATGAGCTCTGATAGCTGGGACTGTTTGCTTTTTTGTCTTTCTTTGTATCCCCAGTACTTAGCCCAGTGCCTCAGACACGTAAATGTCATAAGTTCTTGTTAATGAGCTGACTTTCCAAATTAATTCACATACATTTTGATTCTGGGTCATTTTAATGCAAAGATGAGTATGGGGATGATGGCAAACATATATAAAAATAGGGTGCAGAATCAAGGAAAGAATGAGATGAAAGATTGCAAAAAAAGCCTCATATCTATATATCACAAATACTTCTTTTAAGAAAATAATCATGCACAAGACAAGGAGAGGACTGAATAAATTTCAAAAAGTAAAACTGACTATCTTAATAGAGAGGAAATGGCTAGTTACCTGTAAAAAAGTAATTTCTGAAATCAGCTGTCTATGGAGAGCCAAACCATTGACTTGTAGAAGAAAGATCAAAATCAATAACAAGCTAGGAGGAATAAAAATAAAAAAGAATGTCATTCAATCAAAACAGTTCTAACCTGATCTATTGAAACAATCTTTCCATTTGGTGATGCTGTATGTTTTGCTGCACATCTTGGAATCCTATTTTCAAGAAGGAATTTATGTGGAAGATCACACAAAGAACAGTAGAGAAACACATGATAGAGGTAAGCTGCTTCTAGCACAGAGAAAATATTTCCTGAAAACGATTTTAAACAGACTCAATTTCTGTTTTGCTTAGGGTTTGTCCTTCGCCGAACATATGGTCAAACATCAAACAAGACAATAAATAATATGGCAAAAATCAACATGGCTTCCATATGCATTAATATACATATTTGATGAGCTGCTATAGGCACATTGACAACTCTGTAACATGGGTCATCTTTGTTTCATAACTTTGTGGTATGTTCTTTTATTCCCCCACCCAAGGTTTATTATTAGGATGTAAAAATAAATTCATAACACTTTAAGTTCTGGCCTGGGAGTAAATTTTCTTTTTCAAATTCAAATTTGTCACTCCAAAAATCAGTGTGACAATTTTTAAAGGTCTTGAATGTTTAAAAGATGTTTACTGCTTTTAAAATGTCATTTTATTGCCAATCTCATAATATGTAAACTACTCTGATTTTTTTTCTTTTAGTGGTTAGTGATTAGGCAGTGACATGCCTTTAAAAAATGGAAACAGAAAAGGCATTTAACTTGGGAAAGAGAGAAATTTACTACATTTTCTCTGGTAAGTTCCTTTCCTAAGCATTAAAATATATCTACACTGGATATGTGTTTCCGTAAGTTAGCTCTAAAAATACCAACTTTGGAAGAAAGGGTAACAACAGAAACATTTTGTTCTATAACAGCAATTGTTTTGTGTGTTTTGGATGCAGAGTTCAGCAGGGGCTATTTAAGAGCTGTACAAATATTAGCCAAACCTCAGAGCCCACGTTTCTGGTTGCCATGGTTGTCAATTGATTTCAGCAGTGGATTAGTATCGAGATACATCCAAGGATGAGTCACCTTCCTCTGACCTGAACTCAAGTGGCCCAGGATATCTGTTTGTTCCTGCATCTGGTATTACAGTCTAGATAAAGGGTTTTTTGGATTTAGTATCTGTTCTGTCAGTTATCTGTAATAGGCACTGAATGAGTGGACCTTCAACATGACTGAAATTCATTACTACAGAACTCCGTTGGAAATCACTGCAGCATCAAATCTGGGAACCCCAATAGGACAAAATGCAAAGGAACTCAAAGGGAAGATTAGGACTGAATCCTACCATTGCACCCTTAGGGAATGGATTCAGAGGAATGAGGCTGCTAAATGGCAGCTAGGTGGTACAGTGTATAAAGCTTCCTGCCAGGAGTCAGAAAGAACTGAGTCCAAATCCAACCTCAGAAACTTATTAGCTGTGTGACCCTGGGCAAATCATGTAAGCTCTGTTTGCCTCAGTTTCCTTATCTGTAAAATTTGGATAATAATAGCATCTACCTCCCAGGGTTGTTGTGAGGATCAAATGGAATAAGAATTATTTTTGAATACTATTTTATTTTTTACAATTACATATAAAAATAATTTTAACATTCATTTTTATAAAATTTTGATTTCCAAATTCTCTCCTTCCCTTCCCTCCCCACTCTTTAAGACAATAAACAATTTGATATAGGTTATACATATGCAATCATGTAAAACACATTTCCATATTAGTCATGTTGTGAAAGAAAAGACAGCCCAAAAAAAAAAACATGGAAGAACACAGAGTGAAAATAGTATGCTTAGATCTCATTCAGACTCTATCAGTTCTTTCTCTGGAGGTGGATGACATTTTTCATCATGAGTCTTTTGGAATTCTCTTGGATCATTGTATTGTTGAGAAAAGCTAAGTCATTCACAGTTGATCATCATACAATATTGCTGTTAACATGTACAATGTTCTTCTGGTTCTGCTCACTTCACTTTGCATTAGTGCATGTAAATCTTTCCATGTTTTTTCTGAAATCATCTCACTCATCATTTCTTATAACACAACAATATTCCATTATAATCATATACCATAACATGTTCAGTCATTCCCCAATTAACAAGCATTTCCCTCAATTTTCAATTCTTAGACACCACAAAAAGAGCTGTTGTAAGTCTTTTTATGTAAATAGATCCCTTTTCCTTTTTTTAAAAAAAAATCTCTTTGGGATATAGACCTAGAAGTGGTCTTGCTGGATCAATGTGTATGCACATGAGATAATAATGGTGAGCTTAGCACAGCACCTGGCACATAGTAAGAGCTATACAAATGTTAGCAATTCTATGTATTTTCTTAGCTATTCTTTGGAGTTACAGGTGGCAGCCACCAAAGTTGATATCTCCAGGGAGAGGCTTGGAGGGAGGCTCCTTTTAAGAACTCAGGAGATTGGAGTAGATGATTTTGTGTTGCAGCCAGCTGCTTTGGGCTCAGCAGATTGCTAACTTTTCAGTGTGAACACTTATACCTCAGAAATAGCAGAAGACACAAATCAGGACTTGTTTTATCATTTTGTTGATTTCTAGACTTAAGAAAGTGATGGAGAAAATGTTAATGCAAATAAAACTTACACATGAGATGTGGGTACATTTTTTAAAAGAGCTGTTTTAAACATTTACCAGCATACCTCTGCTCTAAGTTTTCTTACAACTATATTTCGATTCAATACGAGCATGTGTTAAGTGCCTACTGTGTGCAAGGTAGTGGGCATATAAAGACAAAATAAAAGCTCACATTTATATAGCCTTTAAGGTTTGCAGAGTGCCTTGAATATGCTGTCCCATTTGATCCTCAAAATAAAATCCTGATCAGTCCCTGTCCTAAAGGGGGTAGGAAGATAAGATTTTTTTTATTTTTTTGAAGATAACAGTTAAAGAGATAAATAAAAACAATGTTATATGAAGAGAGAGTAAGCACTAACAATTTTTTTTTACATTTTTATTAATTTATTTTGATTTATCAAACATCACTTCCATATGCTTTTGAATTTAAAATTTTTCTCCCCCTTCCTCCCCATCACCCTCCCCAAGATGGCCCACAATCTGATATAGGCTATACATTTACATTCATATTAAACATATTTTCACATTAGTGATGTTGTAAGTAAAAATGAGAACCAATAGGAGGAGCCACCAGAAAGAGGAAACAAAACTCAACAGAAGAGAAAAAAATAGCAATTCAACTTCCATAGTTCTTTCTTTGGATGTGGATAGCATTTTTCCATCACAAGGCCTTTGGAGATGTCTTAGATTCTTGTATTGCTGGGAAGGGTTAAGTTTATCAATATTAGTCGTCACACAACGTGGCTGTTATTGTGTACAACATTCTCTTGGTTCTGCTCACTTCACTCAGCATCAGACCATACAAGTCTTTCCAGGTTTTTCTGAAGTCAGCCTGTTCATCATTTCTTATAGCACAATAGTATTCCATCATATTCATATATCACAACTTGTTCAGCCATTCCCCAATTGATGGGCATCCTCTCAATTTCCAATGCTTTGCCATCACAAAAAGAGCTTCTATGAAGCACTAACAATTCAGAGGATTCAGAAAAGCTTCCCATGGAAGATGGCATGTAAGTTTAGCTTGAAAGGAAGCTAAGGATTCAAAGAGGTGACTTCCAAATGAGGAGGAGCAGTGCCTTCCAGGCATGTGGCACAGTCTAGGCCAAAGTACAGGTGTAAAAAGTAGTTCCCCGAAGTTTGGGGAATAGCAAGTTGGCTAAATTTTCTGATTCTAAGCTGGATTTGGGCAATTTTGGTCCTTGCTTGGGAGCCTATATTTGGTAAAAGGTTAATTTAACTATGAAGGCTACAGAGGAATTGCTATCAAGAAATGATCAGGCAGATTTTATGATATCTTAAATGTGTTTATGGTACAGGACAGACCATAATAGTTCCACAGTTCATTATGCCAGCCTCTCTAAAGGTTTCCCTGGCTCATTTTCTCTTTCACTTGCCTTTTTGTCCTTTGGCTTATGTCAATGGAGTGTCTATTCAAATTTGTGCTATGAGATTCTACACTGTATAGCCCCTAAAGGTCACACATCTACATCTTCATAGCCCCATTAATATATATGTCATTTGAAAATGAAATATAAAATTAATGGATCCACATGAACGTACAAAGTTCATATATGTTGAGCATCTTGAGAACGATGTTTTTATTTTGCAGGTGCTGTTAAAGTATCATTTGCCTGAACATCTTTGAGAATTCCTACAAATTCAAGGATGGTGAAGCACATATTTTGAAATCACCATGGTAAAGATGATCTTAAATTTCACTTTCTGGAATTATTTTGATAGTTCTGACCTGATACTTGTGACGACTGCCCTGACTCCAATGCCTCACTGTGGTGTAGAGGTAACTAGAAATTCTTAAAGGTTGTGCTTATAGAACACAAGCTCTAGCAGGTTGTATTAAGCTGGAAAGGGTTGAAATACAGATTTACATGAATGATCCAAGGATCATCCACACTAAGTCGGGAAAGGCTTGTCAACTAGCTAGCCATAGGGTAATGAATTTTTAACCAACATTTCTTGAAATTCATCGACTAAGTCACAGGCAGGTTGTGATTGGTGTGCCCCACTAGCCTAATTACAGATGCTCTATTTGAAGCAAGACATTTGGGAAATAACACAACTCTGATGATTTTTTCATGAATTGTCATGACCTCTGCTTGTTGTTCATCCAGACCTGCAGGTGCGGGAAGAGGTGAGAACTGGCAACAGTTACCTCAAAAATGCTCAGCTGGATAAAGTGAAAAGAAACAGAAATGACCCTAAGATGGCATTCATTATCACTGTATTTATTTACCACTAGTAATTAACCTTGTCAGTAGGGATGGCCAGCTGCATAGGCAGAGAAGAAGTCTCTATAATGTGATCTCTTTATCTTGAAAACTCTTGTGACCAGCTATGTATAAATAATTGGCTTTTAAATAATGATGCTCTTTCACATCTATAGTTTTTGAAATCTACCAATAGACCTATAATTAAGAATTCTGGCATTCAGGTCAAATTCAGTGGGAACTGGCAATAGGAGAAGTGTTGAGAATATAGCCTGGTTGAGCGGAGTTACACTGGGACTGTGGGGTGGTACATTGCCCATCCCAGCCTCCAACCTATAGGACTAAGAAAGGGAGGTGGCAGCAGAGTATGTGATAGTGAGTGAAGCGAGTGGAAGAAGAATGGGACTTTCAGAGTCCCTGTACAGCACAGAGTAGAGGAAAGGCTGAATAACTATTACTGGGAAGAAATATGTCTCACCCCCAAGATGATGGCATCCTGGACACCCCATCTTAGTTACTGGTAGCATATATGAGACAAAGAAACAATGTGGTATAGAACCCACATGTTAAGGAACAGACCTAAACTTCTCTCCTTATTCAGAACTTAGTCTTTCCAGGTTCTATAAGGTAGTACCCCAAAGAATTAACATTAAACATCTTTTCGTTGTTGTACCAGGTTGTTGTTGCCAGCCCTAGTCCCTGGTGATGCTCTTCATTTCCATTCTTCAATAGTCAAGGCAGGAGAAGAAGCAGTCTGGATATCAAATCTGTTCTAGCTCATCACTCTAGTCCTTTAATGGGCTATTTTTTTAAAAAGATAAGGTTAGCCTTGGTAAAATTGTGAAAAAAAATCAGTTTCTGTCCTTGGTACCTCTCTTTCCAGTACCCTCATGCTACTCCTTGGCTCCCCAAGGACTCTGATTCCAGTGCCCCCATTAACTCAAAACAATGCCTACCTTTCCTGGCCTTCTCCTTCTAATAGAAATTTCTCTACCTCTTTTCTCGTTCCCTGAGCCACCACAATACACTAGTGTAGTACACTACACCACACTTAGGTGAGAATGAGTAGTAATGGATTAAACAGATAAACCATATTAGCTAGCTAACATAATTTCTGCCAAGTCACATAATCACAACCTATATACAGTGTATAAAGCAGAGTTTATAAACATCTTCTCCCCTGGATGCAGATTCTTGCACTTGCACAAAAGTGACTCTAGCCATTTCTCCACTCTTTCAGAATGTTTTAATAAAGCACTCCAGCATAACCAGTCCCAACTGCTAAAGAGGAATGTAATAATCAGAAAGGCAAATTTGTAGAGTATGGGATTGACTTTCTGACCCCCCCCCCCAGAAGAGTGGGAAGCACTGACCAAGAGTGAAACATAACACCTAAGTTCTGGAGGAGGGAGAATCTAGTAGATGGGATAAACTCAACATTAATGAACGTGAAGGAAAAAATAGCATAATTCACATTTATATAGGGATTTAAGGTTGGAAAATCACTTTACATAATCTCAAATGATGGTCACCAAAAAACTTGTGAAATGACTCCTATTATTATTCTCATTTTATAAATAATGAAACTGAAGCTTTGAGAAGTTAACTAGTCTATCCATAATTGTAAAATTAATTAGTGAAGAAGGTAGAATTTGAAGTGAATACTATTATTAACCCCATATTATAGATGAGGAAACTGAGGCTTTGAGAAATTGACTAGTCTATTCACAGTTATAAAACTAAGTGAGGATGGTAGGATTTGAAGCCAGGTATCTGCTAATTCCAGAGGTCCTTCCGTTATTCTATACTTTCCTTCAAAAGAGATTTCTTGCAGTCATCCAAAAAACAACAACAACAAGAATAACAACCTGATTACCACAGTTGCTTCAGCAGATATGTGTAGAGAAGCCTTGAGGTAGAAAACAGCAGAAGTTTTGAATAGGCTAGAGGTGTTCTGATTTGGGAGACAAAAAGCTTTTAATATTCTTAGTGGAGTCTTAAGTGCAGTTCCTCCAAGGTTTCTCTGATTGAGACTTGGCACAATTTCACGAGAAAGAGAAGTAATCCAGGACGTCTCCGGAGTCTTAATGCAGTTTTAAGCTTTCATTGCTTAAGGACTTTAAGTATGTCTTGTAGAGTAGACAACAGGAGTAGAGCGGAGATGGCCACCATGCTACAGGCTGCAACTATCCAGAGTGCAGCCTGAACCAGATTAAAATATAATTGGGAAATATTAAACAGAGTAAATAAAAATACAACATGCCATAGATGATCTTAATTTGTGATTTTCTAATTCTAGAATCCTCACAAAACTGCTTAGCTGCTGGTTTTTATTTGCATTGAGCACAAGTGGAAGAGAGGAGAGTCTGGCAACAGAGGCAACAAAGTGATGGAGCACCATCTGAGGAAGGGCAAACAGTTGGGAGAAAGACCTGCAGTCTTTGCTGCATTGGTGGACAATGGCAGTGAAGGGGTGGACCCCATGCCAGCACCTGTTCACTTTAGTTGTTGAGATAAAATGAGGCACCAGTGAGTTAGTGAACATATAACAAACATACAACAGGTTTACTTTACCCTGACACAGCAAGGATACTTAACAAGGACACAGTGCCACTTAGCTTTTCTGTACATAGCCTCTTCCTACCCCATCTCTGTATGGAAATGCTTCAGGTCAGCAGAACAGGGTATGGTGATTCTGGGGTCTTCAGAGATCCCTAGGTCAGAAGGGACCCCAATTCTATATGAGTAGGACATTTTTATGTAATCAGGTGACAGAAAGCTATGTCAAAAGAGACAGGGACCAATCAAGTTCTAAGACAACTTTTACCAAAAAAAATAATTTTTTCCCAATTTTTAACATTAATTTTTAAAAATTTTGAGTTTTTCTCCCTCTCTCCCTCCCTCACCTCTATCTTTCCTGAGACAGCAAGAATTTTTTTT